>NC_027752.1:9138457-9156917 GCF_000695525.1 Brassica oleracea var. oleracea
TCCATTATTTGTGCCTCTATTCATTGTCTTTAAAAAGATGATATACTGGCTCTTCTTCTGATGTTCTGTACTGTATCTAATTCTCTCATCAATTATTACACTAAAGATAAGGTCAAATTTCATTTGTTTGGTTTTTATATTCATCAGTGCCTTCTAATACCAGTGAACATATTTAGGATTGTCTAGGATCACTTTGGTTCTTGCTGGGTATTTTGGTGCTGTAGAATCATTGTCTGACAAGAGCTGCATCACATATAACATGGTACCACCAAGTTTCAACAAAACAATAATCGATCATTGCTAGCACCTTTCTCTACGAAAGATTAATATGGTGTTCAGAACATCATTTAGATCGTCTATTCACTTAAGTATATGTGGTCGTATGTCGCAATCGGTTGTAAGAAGATACTGTTGTGGTCGTTTGCTTTCATAGTACACTAATAAAGGTTCTTCTCGACATGTGCAGGTGCCTTTTATACAACTAAATGAATGTCTAATTACCAAGCCGAGGATTCTCTGTACATGGACAGTGTTGATGAATGATAAAACGGAAGATGTTGATGACGACTTAGCTGAGGACTTTCATGGGGATGACATGCCTGCATCTGACTGCAATTTGACTACTTCGTAAGCATATATGCCTTTTTAACAAGTCTAATATTATTTGGTTTGTGTCCTTCTTAAATTCCTATGTTAATGCATAGTTAAATAGCTGATATAGGTTCATGAGTCGAGATTTATTTCTTTTTTTTAACTATACAGTGTGGCTTTCTTTGGTTTTGGAGTAATAAAATAGCTGATACTCCGCCTTTAACTGTTGTCAGCTTGGTTCACAAATAATATTGCCTTCAATTGCTATCATATTTCATTTGTATAATCACCTTAGGATTGCAGGGTCACACAGAAAGGGACCGTTTTTTTTTTCTGGCGGAAATTAAGATCTATCAATGTAAGCATCCTTCATTTTCAGGTTATCATCGACGCTTTTAAAAAAAAGTTGCAGTCAATTGAGTACACTTGCAGTCAGGGATAAATTTAAGTTGATATCATAAATTTTTAGATCATGGTTCCGGAAAGGAGTAAGAGCGTTCTCTGGTTTTAGTATGGTTTGTTGATGTTATGGTGTGGTTAGTTGAATGATATATTATGGTTAGTCACATGCCTGTTCTTGGATTCATCGTAATTTAATAAATACATGTGTTTTCTTAAGATAGATGGGAAGTTTGGAGGTTATAAAAGCTAAAACAACAACAGAGACAAGAGTAGAGCAAGTAGCAATTTCTTTGGATAAATATTCATGCCGTAATTTGCATCATTCATTTAATTTGTTCCAGCCCTGGAAGTTTGGAACTACATTCCTGAACTACCGACGAAACCGATGATTTTCTGAGACCAGAAGCCAAGATAAAGAAAGGATTCAAGTTTTGGTGGATATAGAAAGAAACTATTCAGAGGTTTTCAATATGTTTGATGCATAGTAACTTATTTTTGTTGTGTAGGAGAGAATGAAAAACATGTATATGAAATGTGAAATGTTATGACCGCATGTCAATTTGTGTTTTAACATAAATAAAGCGAAGTAAATTAATTACCGTTAAAAATATTATAATGTATAATGTTTATATAGTAGAAAATAATGCAAAAGAAAGGACTGCAGTTAAGTTTAAACTAAGTTATAAAACTTTTAAAATTAATGATTGTTGATGCTAAAATATTTTATTAATTTATATAACTATTAAGTTTTTAGAATTCTATAATTAAAGATATAATTTCAAACATTTTACAAAATTATAAAAAGAAAATATTTGATTTTGTGGTATTCATTTGTATTTAATTTTTAAATTTCATAAACTTATATTTTATTTTATTAGGTTTTGATATATTTATGTATCACATCATATATTTATGCATTTTACAAGCAATTCGAAAAACAATAGTAAATAGTAAAATGAAAATAAAAACAAGAAATTAATTTATTTGAGAAAATAACCAATACAATATATTATATGTATATATTATACAACTCTATATATATGTATTAGTGTTTTAAAAATTTTGTCATCTTATTATTTTATCCAATTATGTCATATTTTTACTAACCCAATTTCTAACAAGTTTTGTTTATTAATTATTGAGTTTATTAAATTATTAGGTAATAATTTATAGAATTTATATTGTATCTCAAAATAAATTGAAATTTGAGCAAACTGAAAATATATCTCCAATGTAAAATTTCATTTACCTAGCAAATAAAATAACTCCATAATAAAGTTGAGATTTATTCCTACCCCATATTTTAGAGCGAAAAATGGAATAATAAACAAAAATAAAAACATTACTTAATTTATGGAATAAACCTATTGTTTAATCCATTATGGAATAGAAAATGGAATTGAATTAAAACATTTCTTATTCTAATCTTCATTTTGGAATCAAATATGAAGTAAGGTTGGTGATGCTCTTAATCATACATATACTAAACTATTTTTCAAATTTGCCAAAGAATAAAAAATAAAATTTAACATAAAATATTCGTTAAAAAATCAGGAAAAGTCTATAAAGATATCCAACTATCAAAGGCTACAATTGGTCATATTTACGGAAGATATTTGAAGTTTAACAACATAAAAAGAAAAAAACACAAATTAGGCCAGCACATTTTTTTGTTTCCTAATACATGTAAATATTTAAAAAAAACAAGTTGGACATATTTATTTATCAAAAAAACTTATATTTTACAACAGAGCAAAATAAATTAAATAAAAAATAGAACAAAACAAATAATATTAAAATTAAAATAAAATTAAAATAAATTTATAACAAATACTCCGTGTGTAAAATTAAATTTTAATATTCACAATTATAATATTTGATTCTGTCATTATTATATTGTATTTTAACTATAGTATCTCATATACGAGAAAAAAACAAAGAAAACATTTGGGGGAGAATAAACAATTTTGTGAAAATAATGAAAATTTAATGATAAATAAATACAATTAATCTTTGATTATTCTGGTGTAAAAAATCAAGATTATAATATTTAGTTCTGACATTAGTGATATTATTTTTATTTTATTATAGCATCTCATGTATTGGAAAGAAAAAATTTCTAAAATTGGGGAAAATAATGTGTATGGACAATAAAATAATAAAAAGAATAAGTTTTCAAAAAAAAGACAATAAAAAATACTGTAACCATAAATAAATTCAGTTAATCTTTATTTATACTATTATAAATGTACAAACTGATATTAGAAAAAAATAATTTTCAAACAATAATATTTTAAAATCATTTAATGAGTTATTTTCTTAACTTATAAAGCCACACTACATATGTGTATACATATATATATTCAACTAAACTGCATTAAATTTTCTTAAAGCTAAATTAAAAATTTTGTGAAAGTTATTTATACGATACTGTTTTACAATCAACATTAAAAAAAGTATTACACATTATCCGCGCGTAGCGCGGACACGGCTCTAGTAATGGTTAAATTAAGAATAAACTTGAACGATGAAGTGAGTTATTCCATTAATGGTTGGACTTGGACACTCCATTAAGTGATTAATAGAGTATTCCATGAGTTCGAAGTTGATACTAAATTTGTCATATCTATTGTTTATTCAATATAGGTCTTTAATCTCCAAGCTGGAATTTTTTGTGACACGACTTAAATAATGTAATCAGACAAAATTTCCGATGACGTGATAAAGAAAGAAGAAGTTATCATGTCAAAAAAGAAGAAGAAGTTATTTTGTTGTAAAGGAACAGAAAAAGGGACTGTATTTATTGAACCCGGTCTACAAAACGATCATTTGAACCGGTCTGCAAAACAATTAGAAGGGGTGGTCGTATAATTAAATATTTTAATTACATATTTTAATGTTTGAGTTAATCTAACTTTCTCTAGCGAATTGATTTTGAACTTACAAATTATTAAATCGATTCTTATGTTGCCACGTAAGATAAATTGACAACCTAATTAACTGACGCATCAACAAATTTCTTTTGTAATTAATATAAACTATAGGTTACAACTTTTTAAATGATTCTCAATTAATATAGGGGATTGAAAAGGGCTGGGTAAGTTTTCGAAACAAGTACGTATGAAGTATGAACCAAAACCAGAACCAAAAATTATTACAGCTAAATTTGTCTGAGATGGTTCCGTCTTTTTCAAAATATCGAGACAACATAAAAACGATGGCTGCGTCTCACATTCTCCCCTTGCTCTTCTCTCTTGTTATTGGATCGGTGATTCCGTTTTTACTTTGTGTGATGCTGAAGAAACAATTCTCATGATGTATACCGAAGGAATGAATACAACTTCTGAATTGTAACACTCATACGAATGATAAAAGGAAGGCAACAATGTTCGAGTTTTTGATTTTTCTAATAGAATTTCACGGGATTTTAGGTCGAGTAACAGCAGAGATTATATGATATAAACTCATTACTTGTGTTTTGGGCTATGTACTCATCAATTCATCGTTTGAGTGAGATATAATAAGCACAAAAGAGTATTCTCATCCACTTTTTATATTTGTTCTGTCTTTTTAGGGGTCTTTGAGTTTCAATCGTCGGGTGTATAAGCATTTGCGTAGAAAGTTACAGAGCCAAGCAATATTGGAAAAGCCCGAGTTCATGAGACTGGTGTTAAAAGCCGTGGGTTCGTATAGCTTAACAGATTGTTTTGTGTTGATAAAAAAAAAAGGGAATTGTTTTGTTTCTCTTATAAATTTCTTTTAGTCACATCAATTCTTTGCCAACTAAAGTCAAAATAAACAGAACGGCCGCTATGTGCATATAAGACCCTGTATTAGTTACCACAAGACTTGTAGAGCTCGCTTATATTATATGGTAAAAAAGTGTAGAGATTCCCAAAATTACTACATGTTTCCTCCAAAAGAGTATTTTTAAAATAGATTTAGTTATCTCTAGATTGAAAAAAAAACAAAAAAAAACTACAATGTTCTTTTCCAACAAATTTGAGTGGCCATTTAGATGAGACCAGAAGCAGCCAATATGTGTTTTTGGTGGTATTGGTAACAAACATTGCTTTATGTTATTTGTAATGGCTTCAAAGTGACTATAACATATGAGCGAATTAAAATACATGAAACTAAACGATTTGATAACATGATTTGAAATGTGGGCCGCTGTGTTATTAATTAAATTACTTTAATAAGCATTAAAATCATGATTCACACACATATTAATACACATTACACATATATAAAAGGGGAAAATAACTCCATTGAGATCAGGGGCGGATGCAGGAATCCTTGTAACTGGAGGCACAATACAAAAAAATTCCAAATACATATAGAGTTGGGGGAACTTTTTCCTTTTATTCAACAAAAGCTAAGATCAAGTAACCAAATTTATTTAAATTATATAAGAATATCAGAAACCAGTAGAGGGCATGTGACCCCGTACCGTCAAGCCTCCGTCCGCTCCTGATTGAGATATTTTCTCTTAACAAATATGATTTTTTTTTAGATGGCTAGTTATTTCAATTGAAATATCTAAAGATTCACTTTGACTACTAAAAGTATGAATTGAAAGTCCAGAATTTTCACGAGTTTCAAATAAATTATAATAATATACAGAAGTCGGAACCGTCTGTTAATTTATGTAAGTGGTGCTTTCAAAATCATATTCATGTTTTATTTACCTTCAACATGTATACCATAAACTGGCCGGTAAACAGTTAACAAAAACTATTAACCTTTTCTATTTAAAGTTTGTAAATGATCTCCACATAATTTGACACTGGCCAGTGGCCATGACAATAAAAATTGAAGTTATAACAATACTTTTGAAAGTCATCTTTTTAAAAACAAGTCTAGAATATGGTATTGGAATCTTTTTTATGTGTAGAGGTGGGTCGAATATTCAAGAGAGAGAGAGAGGAGAAGGGAAGAACATAGGATTATTGGTACTTGTATGCATTAATTTCAATTTTTACGTTATAAAATCGTGTTAACTAAAACTGTCATATCTAGCAATAGATATAGAAGAACAAGACCAAAGACTTAACTCGCTTATTAACTCGGGTTTCCATATACAAATCTGAACATACCCATTTCTTGTTGCTGTCATTAACTCGCTATTTAATTTGGGTTTCCATTTATAAATCAGAACATCCCCTATTTTCTGTTGCTGTCATTGACCATATGCTTCATAATCAGACATGTGCTACTGAAACTTGTAAGTAAGCAGTGAAAGAGATGGCAAGCGCTCCTAAGAATCTATTCATCTCTTTCAATGCAAGTTCTCTTATCTTGTAAGTAGGGATAGGCGGCAAATTATCCGTTAAATTTGATCCGATTTGTTATTCGTTTCGATTCGTTTGGAAAAATACAGATATCCGTAAAGCTTCGAATCAAATCAAATATCAAAATATGATATCCGTAAAAAATGAAGCAAATAATTATTTTTGGAAAGCCGGATATCCGATCCAATCTCTGTATTTATAGATATATAATGTAATTGTATATACAAACTATTATATCTATACATATTTTATGATATAATTTGGCTATTTTTTATATTTTAAATTGTTTTTGGATTATTGCATATCCAATTTAATTCTTCTGTTGAATCAAAGGTTAACATTTGAATTTTCTTATTGGGTTTGTTAATATTAAAATTTTATTTATAATTTCTGTTTAAAATGTCAATTTGTTAGTACGATATTGTATTTTAATTTTGAATTGATATTTAAAAACATATTTAATTTTAATTTTAATATTATATATTATATATTATATATATTTTTTATTGAGAATTGAATCGAATAATTCGCTAATATTTAAAAAAAAACTCTGGATATCCGGAATTTTTCGGATCGAAGCGAATCACAAAAGTAGATCTTCGTTTTGGACGGAGCGGATCACAGATACTGCGAATTTCTCGGTATCCGCTCCGTGCCCAGGTCTACTTGTAAGGATTAATCTCCTTCAAATCCGCTTACAACATATTAGCATACAAATATAGACTACAATATCTATCTGTGATTAGCTCAATCAAGATTAGTGTACGACTAAAGAAGACTCTTGCGTTTAGGGAAAGGTATAGTTTACGTACCTCTTCAGAATCAAACACAAAATTATATACGGCTCATTGTACCTAAATAGGCCTCTTAAGAGTCTTAAAAAGGTAAAAAAGAAAATCAAGATCCGAAAGAACAAAAAATAAAATTGTGTGTAATCTTAAATGGATCAAATCATATATAGTTGAAGCTGAAGTATATAGTACTCCATCACATCAAGATTGAAGAATCATTAATCATATAGATTGGCGTTGCTGTAAGTATTTGAATATACATCAATAACCATATACATAGATAAATACATCTCTGATATTATAATTCAATAGAAGTAGAATCTTTTTTTCTTTTAATATAAATCACCAATATACCTTTCTTGGGTTTTCTTCCATGTTCCCATCTTCGTTAATGATTCAATTAGGAGGAGAATACTCGCAAACAACCTCCGTTTCAACTTCCCTCCGATGAAAATTCCGGTGACATCCACAAGCAGCGCACGTCAAAGCATCGTCGGTTCCTTCCCCACCTCTTGCCATAAACTCACGGCAACCGTCAACGGCGTAGCCGCCTATATTAGCGGCGTGGTTCTTCTGGCACTCAACGTAACGGACGTTGCTCGAAGAAGTAGTCGTAGTGTAGGAGATTTTTCTCTGTTTTATCACCACTTGCCTCTTCTTCATCTTTGTAAACTAATCTCCAGAAGTAAAAGAACCCTAACTTTTTTTCCTACAATTATTTTGTTTTGAGGGGGAAATGATCCAATACTCTTTTTGGATACGAAGTAAAAGGGTACTTGCAAATGACCCTTTGTATCTATCTATATTATATAAATAGGGTTGTTGAGTGTTGACTATATCTCTACACTGTAGATGGATTTGCCGCAGTATTTGTTAAATTATATGCCTAAGCATTTGAAAATTGACGGCTTCAAAAAGAAGTTATTGTAAAATTAAATTTATCCATATTTGGTAAGACATAGACCCTGACATAAATAAGATTTATAACAGTATTTTTATCAAACATAGATCTATATACATTCGGTTAACATGAAAGAAGTACAACAAATGCTGAGTATTACTAGCTAGCTATCGAGTATATCATGTTTACATGAAAACCATTTTTGCAAGTTATAAATGAATAATATGTGTATTTTTGAAACTTTTAAAGATATATATTAACAAACTAACTTCAAATAGTACAGTACTTATTTATAAGTTATGATAAAAAGTTTATACTATGAGAGAATCTACTCTTTAAAATACTACTCCCTCTATTTCAAGAAAATGTATGTTTTAAGATTTTCACACTTATTAAAAAAATATGTTATATTTTAGTTACTAATACATTATTTTCTTTAATTAACTATTCTCCATAATTTTTAACCAATAGAATTTTGATAAACATAATTATATTTTTCTATGTATAATTTACAATTAATTTATGCATTAAAAATGAAAAAAATGTATCTTTTTGAAACAATTTTTTTTCTTTTAAAATATGGTTTTTTTGGAAACGGAGGGAATATGACATTTCATAAAAAGTATTATTTAACTTCAAATTTGAAATTAATGTTCATCACTCATTTCCCCGGTTTCTTAAAATTATACTACTCCCTCTGTTTTATATTAAGTATCACTTTAGGTTTTTTTTATTTTGTTTCAAAATAAATGTCATTCTACATTTTCAATGTAATTTTGTACATTAAATCTATTTTTTACCATTTTTAGTAACCAATAAATTTTTTAAAAAATTATTACCATTTAATTAATCATATATTAAATAGGAATATATTAGTTTTTTATATATTATTTTTTTAATTTCCATGAAAAATGTCAAAGCGATATTTATAATGAAATGGAAGTAGTAATAAAAATGGACAATCAAACACAAGAAACTCAACAACCAGCCTAGTTTTCACGTGCATCAGTTTGCATAAAGAGATTCTTTAGTTCATTGAAAACATAATTTACTCGAAATTCAACTGAATGGTAGCCACTAGCGAGATCAATAATAATAATAATAAAATTAAATGCGTATCCGAGTCACCCCAAGGGACATGCTCCCACAAGCAATAGACACTGACAGATTGTTGGAGTACAATCGCATTATCAATCACATTTTTTAATCATTTCTATAAAGGACTTCCAGTTACCTCCTTTTTTTTTTTTGAACGACAGGTAATTAATTAATAAAAAACAAAAATGTTACAGCAAAGAATAGTTCAGCGGAGCCCTCTTGACGAGGGCGTCAGCAGTAGAGTTTTCAGTTCTTGGAATAAACTTAAAAGATACTACATCGAGATCACAAGATAAACTATGGATGTCATGAAGAGTGCCAAAAAGTTCCTTGATTGATTCTCGGTTGTTGATAGCTCGGATGATGATCTGAGCGTCTGACTTAATGGTGATGTTGTTGAGGCCCTAAGCCTGCGCTTGTAACAGTGCCTCCCTTATGGCCAATCCCTCCGTCAGTTACGCTGATTCGACCCATGGCTCCGGTGTGCTTCCTTGGAAGACAATATTCCCATGGTTATCTGTGCATGACCAGGCTAGCCCAGCCGTAAGAGATTCTTTTCTCCAGGCTGCATCAGTGAAGGTGGTAAAGCGTGTGTTAAGGCTTGATGGATGTCGCGATGGTTGTTGTAGCTGCGGCAAGGTAGGGGGTATCATCTGTTGGGCGTCTTGCCATTCTCGGGCATCTGCTATGGCCTTTGTGAGCGCCTCTGACGGGCTGAAGCTTCTGTTTTCAAAGATTTTAAGGTTCCGTGCTGTCCAGATGCTCCATGTAATCCAAGGAAACAGGGGTCCAATTCTCATTCCGGTGGGGGGGTAGGTTGGGTAGATTCCTTGATAACTTGAGCGCAGTCGGGAAGTCTGGTGCTGAGACGACTGAACTCACCTGATGTATAGGAGCAGAACTCCACACATTCATCGCAAAAGGGCACTGTAAGAAGAGATGTGAAGTCGTTTCTCTAGCTCCACAGTGAACACATGCTATGTTTTCTCTCAGTCCTCTTTTCTCCAAGTTTTCTCCGAGCGGTAAGGCTCCATTCATTATCTTCCATAGGAAGATTTGTAGTTTCGGGGATAGGGGGACCGTCCAGACATCTTTCATCCAGTTGCAGAGGTGGCGGCTTGGTGGTGCTGGTCGTTGCTCCCATTGTTTGTCTAGCGCTGAGTAGTAACCGGTCTTGATGGAGTACTCTCCATTTTTTGTCTTGATTCAGCAGTGTTTGTCCTGAGCTCCTGTTTTGCTAGGCTTAAGGCATAGTATTGTAGGTGCTTCATGAGGGAGAATGCGGTTGATAACGTCCTTATCCCAATCGCCCGTTGCTGGTGAGAGAAGATCTGCAACTTTGAGGTCCTTTGTGGTCTGCTCAGGCGGACCCATAGGTCTGGCAAGAGTTGTTGTAGATAGCCATGGGTCATTCCAGATGCTTGTGTCTCTCCCGTTGCCAATAGTCTTGCCAGTGTTGGTTAGCAGGAGGTCGCGTCCAACTAAGATGCTTCTCCAGCCATGGGAGCATGCATTAGAGGCTTGGACTGACATGAAGCCCTCTGTTCTACAATACTTTCCGAGCAGCACTCTTGCAAGGAGGCACTCAGGTCGCTGTAGGATTCGCCAGCTCTGTTTCGCCAGCAGCGCATCGTTAATGGATTCCACTTCCCGGAAGCCTAAACCTCCATCCCTTTTTGAAGTTGCTAGCTTATCCCATGAAACCCAACATATTTTCTTTGTATTCGGGTTTGAATCCCACCAATACCAAGTCAGGGCGGATTGGATTCGGTTTGTTAAGCTCTTCGGTAGCTTAAAACACGTCATGGGGTGGGAGCGGACAGCCGAGAGGACCGAATTGAGCATCACCAATTTTCCCGCAGCAGATAGGTGTTTAGCTCGCCAGCTTGCAGCTTTCTGTCGCACTCTATCTACAATGGAGGTGAACATATCCTTTTTCCTGCGCCCGAAGTGTTCAGGAAGGCCTAAGTACTTGCCCACTCCCCCCTCTTTTGAGATGCCAAGACTCGCCTTAACTCTATCTCTGATTTCCAGCGGCGTTTTCTTCGAAAAAGTAATAGCTGACTTGTTGGTGTTGATCATTTGTCCTGAGACAGATTCATACTTCCTGAGGATCTCTTTGAGCGCTTCCACACTTGCCGGGGAGGTCTTTACGAAAAATATTGTATCGTCCGCGAAGAGGAGATGGTTGATCCTCGGGCATCCACGTGCGATGCGTACTCCTGCGAGGCGGCCTTGTCTCTGAGCAACAAAGCATAACCCGGAAAGCACTTCGCTGCACAAGATGAAAATGTACGGTGAAAGCGGGTCACCTTGTCTTATTCCCCGGGTAGGTGTGATCATGCCCTGAGCATCGCCATTGAGCAGTATCGAGTATGTGACTGAGGATATGCATCTCATGATACAGCCGCGGAATTTATCTTGGATGCCGAAGCGCTTCAGGACTGCATCAATGAAATTCCATTCAAGCCGATCGTATGCTTTGCTCATATCCGTCTTTACTGCCATAGAGCAATGTTTCACCGCACCAGACCGCTTCAGAAAGTGTAATGTTTCATGTGTGATCATGATATTATCGGATATCGCTCTATCACGTACGAAGGCGGACTGGTTCTCCCCTATCAGCATGTTCAGGATCGGTTGTAGCCGGCGGGTGATGATCTTGGAGACTATCTTATAGTAGACATTACAGAGTGCAATAGGTCTATAGTCAGCCACTGTTATCGGTGTCGTGATCTTGGGGATGAGTCTGATGTGTGTGTGGTTGATGTTATGCGGCATGGTTTCGTGCTCGAAGTAGTGCGTTATTTCAGCGATGATAGCAGGTCCTACTGTTCCCCAGTTGGTGCGAAAGAAAGCAGCTGAGAAGCCATCCGGACCAGGCGCTTTGTCGGGGTGGAACGAAAAGAGGGTGTCTTTAATCTCCTTAGGCGTTGGTATGCTGGATAGATTATCGTTATCCTCGGCTGAGACTGTGGCTGATAAAGCTTCCTCGACGATAGATGACCCAAATGATCCTGAAGAGGTGAAGAGCTTGGAGAAATAATCTGTGATGACAGTGAGAATCTCCGATTCTTCAAATACCGCATCTCCGAAGCTATTCTCAATGACCGAGAACTTGTTCAAAACTCTGCGGATGCGTGCAGTAGCATGGAAGAAGCCCGTGTTTTTGTCGCCTAGTGCTAGCCATAGCGTTATGCTACGCTGTCGCCAGTATTCCTCTTCCTCCTTATATGCCTCCTTGAGCGCTTGGTTGGTCTCCTTGATGAGTAGTGTGTTGTCCGCTGAGCTCGTCATTGCCTCCTCCAGCTGAAGCTTGAGCGTTTTAATGGTCGCTTGGCTGTTTTGATGGTGTAATCTATTCCATCGAGAGATTTCTTGTCTGCAGGCTGCGATACGTTCTTCCACAGGGAGCTCAATATTGTTCCAGGTAGTGGTTATTAGGCGTCGGACTTCCTCATTTTTGTAGAGCCTTCTATCGTATCTGAAGAGACCTTTCTTTCTTTTTGTATCGGGTTCTAGCATAGTGATGAGGGATCTATGATCGGATCCGCCAAAATCTAAGTAGGAGCAGCGTCTGGAGGGATAAAGTTCCGCCCACAGGCTGTTTGACATGGCCCTATCAAGTCGGCAGTGTACTGTATGAGTGTGTCTAACGCCTCTCCATGATAAGAAGTTGCCCGTATGGCGAAGATCGTACAAGTCACACTGAGACATGAAAGTTCTGAAATCGATGAAGGATCCTTCCGCCCTTTACGGCCCACCGTCCTTCTCTGAATTCTCAATAATATCATTAAAGTCTCCGGTGAGGAACCATGGCTGATCACGAGTAGACCCTATACTGGTAAGTGTTTGGAGGACTTCTCTGCGCTTTTGTTATTCTGGCACTCCATAGGTGAACGTAGCAAAAAACGGTTTCTTCTTATAAATAACATTCACATCGATAAAGTTATCACAAGAAGCAATCACATTCAGGTCAATACAAGAGTTCCAGAGAAGCATCAGCCCTCCTCCGCTCACGCTGTACGGTGGAACATAATGTTTATTGTCGAAGTTCAGAAACTCCAGCTTTCACTCGATGAACTCCGGGGAATTTTTCGTTTCCATGAGGAAGATAACGTCGGGATCAAGCTCCTTCTTGATATCCCTCAACCGCTGAACTGTTATGGGATTCCCAAACCCACAACAGTTCCAGCTCAGTATTTTGAAGGAAGAGATTGGAGCGGATTTTGAAAATCCGCAGCCTCTGTCCTACTCCCTTGCTCTGTCGCGTTTTTGTTTTGTTCTGTGGCGTTACTCCGTGCCATAGGTGGTGTCGGTCCTGTTGGGGGAGGCGGTAGTTCTTGAGGAGTGATCTGTTGCATTTGTGATGGGGTCAGAGGGAGTGCTGGCGCTCTAGAGCCCTGTCTTCCTTCATTCTTTGAAGACTGTGTTCGTATCAGGCGGCTATTTTGTTTTGGCTTGGTTCCTTTCCTGACACTTGGAGAGTTTTGAATAGTTTGCACGTTACGCTTCCTAGAGCTCGCTCCTTGTAGGATGTTTTTACCCGTTGTGCTTGCTTTACCCGGGGGGCGTCCTCTCTTCCTTGGCTGTGGACCCAACAGGAGCTCATTCTGTTCAAGGTGCGAGTCAGCTTCTGGCAGGCCTTGATTTGGCGTTGCTCCCTGCCTCGCCTCTTGTTCTTGTCCTTTATCTTTTAGTGCCTGTGCTAACATTGCTGCTGCTCATTCCGACATCATGTTATTCGATTCCCCTTCTAGGACTCTTTGCCTTCGTGCTTCCCTTTCAACTGGGTCAGGAACATTAACATATTGTCTTGTGACTTTATGTAGGTCTGTCATGATCTCATCATGTAGTTGTTGGTGTGATTCTCTGGCAGCGGTATCGAGCATCATCCCTGGTGTTGTATGAGGAGTACTGATGTGTTCTGTATAGTTATCCTGAGGTTTCTCTATCCACGCTAGGTGGGTGTTGTCAGGTCTCGTACCAAACGATAGGGATCTCCTGCGCGGTTCAACCCGGGGGTAAAGTGGTGGCTCTTGGCCGTGTAGTTGGGGGTTTGTAAGGCTCTTCCTCGGTATAGTAGTCGGTGGTCTGTCTCTCCTGTAGGCATGCGAGTCGACAGGTGACTCAGATCTTCTTTGGTAGATATTATTTCCGTTCTTACGTAGTGGGGGGGGGGGAGGCTCTAAAGTTCCTTGTCTGTTCCGGTCAATCGTACTTGGAGGATGGCCTAACACCAAACGGGCGCCCATATCTGTCGAGGCGCTGATCATATGCGCGTTGATGATTCCTGGCTCTTTCGTCCCTGTGATAACCTGTGTCCCTCCGAGTGGCTATCCAGTTGTTGGATGTCTCTCTCTGTCTATCCTCCTCATAGTTACGTCTAAAGGTAGAGGGTTCCACTGGTCGATGGCGCTGCGGTGCTATAGATTGTTCCTCTGACGATTGGTTTCTGTGGGAGCATTCAGTGGATGTGTGTGTTAGTCTTTTGCAGTGGTCGCAGTGATTGGCGAGCTTTTCGTACTCTAAGGTGACGAGGGTATCTTCTCCAGTTGAGAACTCTACAATGGTTTCCATAATCAGTGGTTGGATCCCATTAATAGTGACCAAGATTCGTGCTGAGGTTGGAGTCAGTTCGAAGCTGTCATATCTGCCAAATTCGCGTCCAATTCGTTCGAACATCTCTGGGTCCCAGTAGTGGAGAGGGAGGCCTCTAAGCCTAACCCAGAACGGTATTTCTACAGGGAAGTCCGGCGAAATGATGGGTTCCCAGCGCTGCAGGATGAGCATCCACCTAGCGTAGTGGTATGGTCGTTTGGCGAGGACTCTATCCATATCTTCTTTGAGTTCAAAGCGAAACTGGAAGCAATGTCGGCCAAGTTCCGAGCCAGTAGCAGTTCCTCTGAGGTTCCATCTCTGTATGAGGAAGGGAATCAGGTCCCTGATGCTCTGTTCCCGCAGGTTTGTAACTCGGCCGATAAGTGTTAGTTCATTGTCTCTTATGGCTTGTGAGGTGTCGATTTCTGGAGCTCTGATTTGGCGAAGGTTCGTCGATGAGGATGAAGTTGCAATTCCTTTACCTTACTCAGCATAAGTCAAGCAGCGAGTCATCGTGAGTCTCTAATTGTTGAGGGGGGATCTCGACTAGTGGTGTATATTTCAACGAGAGAGGGGTAGGGAGACATGACGACGGTGCAGTAGACTAGGAGCGGTGGTGCTGGTGCGAAAATTTTGACGGCTACCGGCGGGTAGGAGCTCAGGCGGACCCTTCGACCGACGTCGGGGGTGAGAACCCGGGAAAAATTGTTCCCCGGTTTGAGATTCAAAAAACTTTACTCGAAATGGTAATAAACCGGCTGGTTGGTTTAATCAGGGTGAGCATTATCACTGCCCCTTAGCCCACTCCTTAGCCCAAGAAAACATTTAAAAACAATAAAGAGAAGAGAGAAACCCAAGAGGCGAGTCTTGGGTAAGGGCTGGAAGGCCCGCCCCTTAGGGACACGGGTCAAGCTGAGAGAGGACCACAAAATCGGTAGGTCTCTCTCGATCATCTCTCTCTCTTTCGAAAGCTCTCTCCACGAAAGGTGATTTCGTCTCCTTGGGTGTCTCTCATCGGCGACATCTCTTTCGGTGGTTCTCCTCGAAGCGAAAGAGCTCTCTCTCGGTCACTCTCTTGAAATCAAAAGGTAAGGGGTTGTTGTCTTCTTGACTATGCATGTCTTTGATTAGGTCTGATCTGTTGTTTTTCTATGTATTTTGTTGGTTCTGTCTCTCGGTGGGTCTGTGATTGATTATTGATTTTTGGTTCTGTCTCTCGGTGGGTCTGTGATTGATTATTGATTGTTGGTTCCGGTTGTTCTGTTGTTTCATTAAGCATGTGATTGATTATTGTAGTTTGTTAATTCTGTTTGTTTCACCAGCAATCGCAGCTTTCAAAATTTTGATGTGTTTGATCTCTGGATATGTTCTGTTTGTTCTTGGGTTTTAATTATGTTTCAATTAATACGGATGGATCAAAGTTGATCTGCTATGTTTCAATCCTTGCTCTGTTTCTGTTCTTTGATTTGTTTTCGGTTTTGTTTTTGTCTTTCTGTCTGAATAATTTGTTGTTTATGTCTTTATGTTGGTAGATAGAAGGATCAAGGTTCATCTAGCTCAGGAGTTCATCTAGACAAACACTTGATCAAATAAAACACTAGATCAATTAAAACATTTCCCTAAATTTTCGGTTCATCTAGACAAACACTTGATCAAATAAAACACTAGATCAATTAAAACATTTCCCTAAATTTTCGGTTCATCTAGACAAACACTTGATCAAATAAAACACTAGATCAATTAAAACATTTCCCAAAATTTTCTCCTTCTCTTGTTCTCTCTTTTTCTATTCAAAATTAAAAAAAAAAACAGTTTTTCCTTTCCATATGGCATCTTCTTCTCAAAATCATTTTGACGGATTGGATGATGATAATTTCGATGAAACATTTGATCAATATTTTGATCAACAATTTAATCAATATTATGATCAAAAATTTGATCAAACTTTCGAGAATCTTACCATAAATTATGGTAATCAAGAAAAAGCAAAGAAACGGAGAAAAAACGAGCTTATATCGAAATAAATCGTGAAGAAGAGCATATTCGTTTATGGAATGATTATATCAGTAAAACTCCAATGTATCCCACAAATATGTTCCGGCGACGATTTAGAATGAACAGGCCATTGATCATGCATATTGTTGATCGACTCTCCATTGAAGTTGAATTCTTTCAATAAAAGACGGATGCTCTCGGAATCTCTCTCCACTTCAAAAGTGTACAGGGGCCATTCGTGTCTTGACATATGGGAATGTGGCTGATGCTATTGACGAATACCTCCGACTCGGTGAAACTATTACACGGTCATGTGTAGAACATTTTGTGGAAAGCATAATATATTTATTCGGCGAGGAGTACCTAAGAAGACCAACACCGGCTGATTTTCAACGACTCCTTGATATTGGTGAGCATCGTAGATTCCCCGGGATGATAGGAAGCATCGATTGTATGCATTGGGAGTGGCAGAATTGTCCCACCGCTTGGAAAGGTCAATATACACGTGGTTCAGGAAAACCGACAATCGTTTTAGAGGCGGTTGCATCGTATGATCTATGGATATGGCATGCGTTTTTGGACCTCCAGGTACCTTAAATGATATCAATGTTCTTGATCGCTCACCTGTTTTTGATGACATAATAAAAGGTCAAGCTCCAAATGTCACTTTCTATGTCAATGGAAGAGAATATCATATGGCTTACTATCTCACCGACGGTATTTATCCAAAATGGGCTACTTTTATCCAATCAATTTCAATACCACAAGGACCGAAAGCGGTTTTATTTGCTCAACATCAAGAAGCTGTCCGAAAAGATGTCGAGCGTGCTTTTGGAGTCTTGCAAGCTCGCTTTGCCATTGTTAAAAATCCAACACTTTTTTGGGATAAAATCAAAATTGGGAAGATAATTAGAGCATGTATCATACTCCATAACATGGTAGTATAAGACGAACGAGATGGATACACTCAATATGATGTTTCAGAGTTCCAACAAGGAGAAGACACCGGAAGTTCACATGTCGATCTCACGTTCTCTACTGATATCCCTACAAATATCGGCAATATGATAGGTGTTCGAACTAGAATTCGTGATCAACACATGCATCAACAACTGAAAGCTGATTTGGTTTAACATGTATGTCGTAAATTCGGACGTGATCAGGACAACAACTAAGCTCGCATGTTTCTTTCAAATTATTCTCGTTTATTTTACTAATTTTAGTTTTAATGTTCTTTTTAAAAATTAATGTTTAAAATGTTTTATTTAATAAATAAATTTTATATTTAAAAATTTTTAGTTTAATATTTTTTTTCTTAAGAACCCAAAATAAGAACCCCCACTGGACCTAAAAAAATAAGTGTCTTTTAAATACAACCTCTTAACTATTATTAATTACTAAATAATCAATAAGACCCCAAATTAACCTTTCAGGGTTAATGGTGCTCTAATGTATATCAGCTTTATATATTTACTAGGATAAGATCCGCGCCTTGCGCGGAATTAAGTTATTATTTTTATTATATTTTGGAGAATGAAACAATAGTTTGGCTTCATTTGGATTAGGGGTATTCAATCCAGATATCGGATTGGTTTCGGTTCAGTTCGGTCTTTTCGGTATTTTGGTTAGTAAAATATAACTACTATTCAAAATCCATATTTACTTTGATTTTAATCTTTCACATACTTTTGAAAGATTTCAACTGGACAACTAAATTGATCAGTCAATCTTGTTGCTTTAAATCATTAGTATTTATATATATATATATTATTTAGTTTGAATATTTA
>NC_027752.1:9158203-9162020 GCF_000695525.1 Brassica oleracea var. oleracea
TTTTTACTCATATGGTTTTAAAATCATGTGTATCTTCTTATAATAAAAATGTTAAACCATTGATCATTAATTTTTAACATAATAATTTTAATAGTTTTAGTCATTTATTGTCGTTTTTAAAAATTCAAAATATAACATATACGAAAAAATCTAAATTTTACTTTTATAGCTAATTTGATTGTTTAATTTATTTTAATAATATAAAATTAAACAAAAAATGATGGAGAAGATATAAATTGTTATCAAATATTTATTATTTAAATCATTAGTTGTCATATATATATTAGTCATTTATGGTAATTCCGTAGGTTTTATTTAAGGAAAGAAAATAGCATATCATATCATTATATCATATAGTTTGACCAACTTATGTATCTAACAACATATAAAAATCGAAGGTGGACCTACTTATTTTTCAATTGAATGTAATTGACTACCTAATTGAGTGCCACCTCTGCATTGGGACCTATTTTAATTAATACAAAATTGATGTTACATCTTTTCAAATGTTTCTCAATTAATATATAGGGGATAATTAAAGCTATATAAATGTCTTCAAACTAATATAGATTTACGTGGTTGAAAGTAATACGAAGACAATGGAAGGTGACTATTTAGATAATGATATTACAACGAGTAAACTAGCCTTGAGATTTATTTTGACAATTTGACAATACCAGAACCTATAAGAAATTTTAAATATGTTTCTCTAGCTTGATGATTGATGTTTTCAAAATCATATTAAACATTATCTTGCGCATGTATCTATCATATCTATGTCTATCTGTTTTTTCTGTCTCACGCACGGACATGTTAACCTAATGTCCTATTTTGTCAGGCCCGTGCCTCAGTTCTAGAAAAAGAAACATTCACTTAGGGCAACAATTTTTTTTTTGTTTAAATCATGGGCATCATTTTATGTAAGATCAAGGCATAATAAAAACATGAGTTTACTTTATACTATAAAAATGATGTGGTAGCTAAGATAATGAAAAACATGGATTTATGATTAAAACATGGGTTTCTTAAGTTACAATATCTAGATAATTGTCAATTACTAATGAATTGGAGTAATTGAAGTGGTTAAGGGTAATAGTTTTGGATGTATTTTCAAAAATATTTTTAAGCTAATTTGATAAATTCTTACTTTCGTTTAATTATGATATAAGAAACATTAAATGACTTTACTATTTATCTAAAAGAACTAATTATTAAATTTTTGATAAAATTTTAACTAATAATTTTGTAAAATAATATTTTGTTTGTTAATTTAATTGTACAATTTATATTCTATAGTAATTTATACTATTGTTATTTTGAACATTATATATTATTTTTTACTGCATGAATTTTTATGATTTAAGTTTGTAATCTTTTCGGGCAGCGGTAAACGTTCGCACATCTCTGTATTTTATCTATCGTCAAGTTGAACTATTTCATTTAGACCGTATAAAGTATAAGATTAGCACAACCAAATTCTGTCAACAAACTGAAATCCAAGTTAGAAAAGCCTGACATCTATGATTTTGTATATAATTTGGCTTTTTTTGTCGAGACATGGTTCGCTCACGTTTTTTGAGTTTCAATAATACTAGTTTATAGACCGCCAAAGTCGCTTAGATTGACAAAATGTATTATTTTGTTTCCCTGAAATCTGCCTAATAAGTAATTATTAGTCAATGGACTTCCTTGTTCTTATAACGTTAAAACAAGAGTGGATCCCAGTTGCTACACAAAAGACAACACGTCTATGACCCATGCGATTCGGCTCTATACATTAGTTTTACCCTAAAATGGTCAAAATTTTAATTTGTTTTCCTCTATATAATTTACGTGTTCACTTTGTAGACTACACAGCAACAGTCCTCAATGCTTTAAGACGGGCTTTTGAATTAAAAAAGAAGGATATAACAACAAAATAGAAAAATATTCAAACTATATAAGAATATCGTGGCAAACTATAAAAGAAGGATATAACACCATGGCATGTTTTCATCTCGAGTCCTACCATCACTGAAGTCGATAAATGACAGATAGTGTTTTTCTTTTGGGGTTAAAATATTGGTTAATTTATATTTATACTTGTGAACATTGTTATATAAAACGATTCGATCATTCAGAAATTTATTTAAAATCGAAAATCACGGGAAAATGTTTAATATAAAATTAATACACTGTGATTTCTTGTTCAATCTATTGACGAATTCGAAGTATTTTTCACATCCAATAAGTAGTACTATTTAATAATAACATAGTGTTAATTAAATGCATTCATTGTGAACATATGATCGGAATCTACGTTCAATCGTTCGCATTATAGCAGAAATTAATGGTAATATATTCGTACAATAATCTACATTATAATATGGCAGTTGCATCACTCCTGATTCGACACGTCAGCGATATGTTTGTCTCACTTTTAAAAAGTGTGAAAAAAGTGTCAAGTCTGTGATTCGAACCCGGGTTACTAAGATCTAAACAACAACATTTATACCACTGAGCTAAAGGATTCTTTGAACATTGATGGCTGAAACAAATATATATTTATGAAGGTCGGAAACCTTTGCTTCTTCGATTTTCTCTGTGGAACCCACACTTATTTATTTTATCTAATGATTTCATAAATACTTTATAACTCACGTTTTGAAATGAGATTCGTTAAAAAAAAAGCTCAATAAACTTCTTTGGTCTGTAAGCTTTCTCTTCAATGGAAGTTTAGGGCTTTCAATTTTTAATCATCGGTTCATGATTCATCTAAGAAACACAGATTGACTCTTTGAGTTTCATGAATCAGTTTTTCTTCTTTAGTCTCTACATCTCCCCATTTTTAATAAATTCATCATCGGTTCTTTTATTTTGTCTGATAAATCATGATTGTGTGGTTTTAATTTTATTTGATCATCCTTAGCTTGCACCCTTTGATCTAACCAAGAAAAAGAAGAAGACATTTGTCGTTCAGGATGCCATCGAGGACTCAGCTAAGTCACACGGGAGACATACTATCTATTTCCCGTGGGAGGGAAGTGACATGGATTATTTATACGACGAGGTAAGCATATCATTAGATAGTTTGCGGTCCATCTTTGAGAGCTGTCGATTGTAAGTGTCTATCGTTTTGAAGTTGTACGACACTAAGATGTAAAGAATTACTAATCACGATTACCTTACTAGCAGAGTTCTTTTGCACAACTATTGTCAATGGAATTAACACTCGAAATTGATGGTGCTATATTTCATGTTCCAAATGCTAACGCAAGCTCCAATGTTGATTCTCAGCTTTAACATGCCAAAATCACAATGCAGTGGGTGTTGTAAGGTAATTCAGTAGGCAAAAATGTTCAGTTGAAAAAAATTCTAAACTGTATTTATGCATCAAACTTATCATCTGTAACATAATAATATATTTTTCTGTGCTAGGAACCGTTTGTAAATAAATGTCCCAGAGTCTCAGAAGTATATGACTGCTTAGTTTGTTGCTTTTAATAGTGAAATCACTAAGCTTGCAATGTGTCAGACCAGCAAAAGCATCTCAGCTGATGGTTTGCTTTACAATTTCGTTGGTTTTTTTTCCTATTATGTTGGATGGATTATTTTAGCTAACAAATATCGCAACAGAGTGCTGGCAATAACTCTAATAGATTTATATATACATTTAGAATTGGAAGTTTGGTGAGAATAGGAACAAGTACTTCTGTCACGCTATTGGACAGTTATACGCCATTTCAAGAGAATTGATTTCTTATATTTCCCGTAATCAGTAAGATTTTAACTATTTTGTCTACTTTGCATTCATACCTCATTCTCCATCTAACTTCTC
>NC_027752.1:9162511-9186038 GCF_000695525.1 Brassica oleracea var. oleracea
GTTTTCTAAATCAATATAATTGATTTGACTAAAGCTATCTTGGATGACAAAAAGAAGGATTGCAAGTTTAATAACTTCTACTTTAGACTTTAATTTCAACTAAATTATAATCAGTCTTTTATCCATATCATCTTAGTTATAATCGTAAGGATTTATTAGAATAAATAAACAGTTTCAACAATATTTAATATGTGATTTAATAAATAAAAGAACATGTAGGATTTTTAGGATTTAAAGAGATTGGAGACAATAGTTAATGAATATGAAAAGAAACGAAGCAAATGATGAAAAATGATTCGAGCAAATTAGTGGTAACTAAGCGACAAGCCAAAATATCAATCAATAAAGAATGAAAGAAGAATGAGCAGGGTTAAGTTATTATACAAGCCAAAACTAGGACAAATCAAACGACAAAACGTGAAAACAAATGTAAACAAGACAAGAGGAGATGGTGAAGATAAAATGCATTGAAAAACTGAATGCTAGATTAGTAAGCAAGAGACAAAAATAGATTAAAATGCACAAACTCCGGGCCTTGGCACGGATAACGATCCCTAGTAAAAAAAGTAGCTAAGAACACAATTATTACAACTAGGGGCATAGTGTAGCATCCCCATCCCGCAGTCTGAACTGGATCAGTCCAAAGTCGGACTGATCAGACGGGATAGACATGTTGGACATTACATATGGATAGTACTGATCAGGTTAAAACGATACTGTCTGTCCGAACATAGCAGTTGAGCTTGTCGGACTAAGCTGGACGGATTCAGACAAGGCAGCTGGACTTGTCATCCGAGATTAGTTAGTCAATGTGTGGACTGACTGGTATACGTTGTGACGGGAATAGATACTGAGCTCAACATGAACTGATTAGCCAAGGAAAATGACGGGAACAGTATCTGGCGGTTACCGAGAGCGGTTACTTAGCGTTTACCGAGAGCGGTTACTGAGCGGTTACCGAGAGCGGTTACTGAGTGGTTACCGGAGCGGTTAATAAGTAGTTAGCGAAGCAGTTATTGGGCGGTTCTGAGTGGTTGCCGGACCACTTAACTGACTGGGACGGTTTATGGGTTCGGGAACTGCTAAGGTAGTTACGGAACCGAGAAAGAAACTGCTCGAGGGCAGTTTATGAATTAAATGGGCGCGGGAGCGGTTATGTCGGGTAGGGAAACCGCCCATCTGTTTCCTTTAAGGGGGAGATCACGGATCAGAGAAAGGACATCTTTTTCTGGACACGGTTCTGATACAGAACAGAACAAAGAGAGATAGAGACAAGAAAACTGATGGAGAGAGACGAAGATCGCTGGAAAGGATCGTTCGGATTCTGATCCGACTGTCCTAGAGCCGAGCGATGGTGTGTTCGGTGTGGTCTGAGTCGTGTCAGACGGACTGAAAATGGAACGATGGTTCGCGATGTACTTACTGCGCTATACGGTGGTTACAATCCATGGGACGGTGCGCAAGCCGCGGAAAAGGGACCGCCAGCTTAATCTGTACAGACATTGCTGTGTACTGATGGATCGCGACGCATACTAGAGCCCGCGGTGGTTAAGATCGAGAGGCAGTGGTCGCGGGCCTGGAGACAACGTATCTGTTGGGTTTGATGTCCTAATCTGATCAATCCCGATCGGATACTGTGTACGGTTTGGGTGTGATCTGTGTGCGACAGCATATGCTATCAGTCTGTTCTGATGAACTGAAGGAAGGATCAGATACTGTGCTTGGAACGATCCTAGCCATGGAGAGATGTGGTACTGACGTGATCGATTTGATTGGATCGTTGGAGGTGATCGGGACCAGCGACATACTGAAGGAGGATCGATTGGAAATAGGATTGAGTTTGCTGATGCGTGAGGCACAAGAGGGCGTGTTACTGATACTGGAATGACTGAGGAGCAGGATGGCCGTGGGGAGAACTGACTGGATCGAGGGCCGTGGAGCCAACTGTGTACTGACTGATCCGGGTGTGATCAAGGACTGGTTTTAGGGCGCAAAGCAAGGCTAGCGTACTGTCTATTCTGGATGGCTGGTTGGAGACCAAGCCGTCTCTCTTTGTTTACTTGGGTCACGTGGGGATGGTTGGCTGAGTGACTAAGAAACAATAGGATTCGGTTAAGTGTCTGATCAAGCTACTGGTTAGATAAGGAAGGACGGGAAAGCATGTAGACAGCAAGGAAGGAGCGTATGGATGGATTGTCAGTCAGCGAAGCACCGAGGCATTAAGGTACATGTTTATCATGCTGCAAAAATTAGTAGACTGCTAAGTTACTGGATTAGACCTAGTGAACCCTGTGTACTGAACTGAACCTCATAGAGGGAAACTGGGATAAAATCCTAAATTAGAGAAAAATCGGGTATCGATCATGTTTGGTCGAGGGAAGCGAATTGGGGTCGTACTGGCGGTAAGGAAAACCGGGTCGGGGCCTTTCACATAGCCCCCACACAAGCACGGAGCCGAATACATTATTGACGCATTGTGTAGTCTTCTATATGAGATTTTTTTTTTTGTTAACTTTTGTTTTTTTCGTGTTGTATATAATCAATATTATAATAGATTGATTAGGTTGATATGGGAATAACCGGTGAATTCTTATATGTTAATATTTCATATCTCATGTGTGGACGTCTAAAAGAGTTTCTGATTTATCTTCATCAATTCGACATCTAGCAATATTTTTCCCATGAATATATCGGACAGAGACCCACATATCCGCTGAAATTCAACATCTGATACGCTGACTAATTGCCATCCTCATTAGCTATCCAGTAAATCTGTAAGTTGTGCAAGTATAAAAAAATAATTATCTACCACAGTTTAGAAACCCAAACAATAGTGAAACCTTTTATTATACATAGAGCAAGAGAATATACATAACCTTATAAATATGGTCAAGGCGAGATCTTTTAACAAAAATAAAAAATGAATCTCCATGACCTCCTCTCAGGTCTATGCGAACTCTCTTAGTCCCGTCCAAGAAGCTGTGTTTCTTTTTCATCGGTTGTTTCTGTAGTTGTTGGTTGTGTAAACGATTTTGTTCACCTCCTCCTTGAAACTACCAATGTGTTCTAATTCGGATTAGAAGTCTGGGAAATTAGTGAATCCCTCCATGGCGTACAGGTCTTAGTGGACAACTTCGGAAAGTAGAACAAACAACAAAGAAAAGTTATATTAATCAAGTTTTCAGTAGGACTATGAAATTCTATCAATTTAAAGAGTTTCAATGATACGCGACACTGAATAGAGCGGTTTAGAGGGTAATAGTTTATTATCGGAGGTGAGAGTTAAGTGACAAAGTGGGAGAACCCTAGGCCCTAGCTTAGAGACTATCAAAAAGAATAGACGATTAGGAGGCTTCTTTGGGTCTGTCTGACGCATCAGCCTTACCTTTTAAGGCTTATATAGAAACTGGGTGCGATAGGCCGCAGGTTAATTAAAATGACCCAACAACCATTAATTCATTACACAGCCCTGTTCGAAAACTCACCGCCAAGGGCCGTAAAATCGCCGGAAAAACGTAACTTGGACACCAACGGTGACGATTTAGACTGATTCGGTCCGAAAATCGAGATTCTTAAAAAAAATTAATTTTTACTCGTTTCATCCTATAATCGAGTAGTATATATAAAGAGTCATGATGTTTTCATGAAAATGGCAAAAAAACGAAAAAATTGATGTATATGTCGTTAAAAATTATGAGCCGTCGGAGTCAATATTGCAGAAAACCTAAAAGTCTAAAGAGGAAGACGACTTGTAAAAATCATAATTGCCTTTAATTAAACTTAATCATAAAAACATGCAAAACATCCATGGTTCCCACTCAAACTCGGGTTGTTAGCATTTTTAAAGATGTGTAAACCGGTGCACTAAGTGATATTTATTGCAAGTTTTTAGGAATAGATAATATATTAAAATAAAAGTATAAAGATGAGTCCACCAAAATAAATGAAATGCTGAGGTGAACATCCTAAGGAGAGAGCAAAACTCAGTCATTATGATATAGATTATGCATGGGCATTTCGGGTATCGGTTCGGTTCGGGTATTTCGGGTTTCGGGTAGTTCGGGTAGGAGGCTAGACAATCCTTTACTACTTGACCTATTTTTGGTTTGGTTCGGTTCGAATAGTTTTGGATTCGGTTCAATTCGGATAGTAAAACTAGGAACCGGGAAATACCCTGAAAATATTTTGTTCTCATTTGATTCCGTTTCGGGTTCGGATAGTTTGGATAATTCGGGTAATTCAGATAAAATATCGGTTATTTAAGGTAAAATATCAAATAATTAGGATGATTTAGATAATAATTTCAGATTATTTTGGATATTTCGGATAAAACTATCCAGATAGTTTCAGATACTTTCGGGTAGTTCGGATATTTTATAATAATTTAGTTATACTCAACTATTTTCGGATACTTTTAAAATATCTTTAAACTAAAAATATATATTTAGTTATATTATATGTATATATAATTAATATTTTTATATATTCGGGTACCCGTTTGGTTCTCGGTTCCGGTTCGGTTCGGTTATTTTGGATATAGAAATAAAAGAACCGTTCGAATATTTGAGAGTTCTGGTTTGGTTCCGGTTTCGGGTATTTCGGTTCGGTTTTTCGGTTCCGGTTTTGTTTGCCCATGCCTAATTACAATGGTTGCAATAGAGAATGAGAGATGGGTTGTTTTTAATATTTATGTGTAATGAGAGACTAACGACTTTTTGTTCCTCACCAACCGTGCCCAACTCGTGAGCCGTGAAGTTGCCAACCCAGAATCTTACAAACCCCATGCATCTCAAATATTACCAAACTAGATGGTTGTCCAGTATATGCGTGGGACTGAAGCTAATATTTTAAATATCAAAACAACCATACTATTCTGTATACGATAGACTTCAATAATCAAAATGTCTAAAATCAAAATTAAGAGTCCCATAATAGTGTTTCTCGTTTTCCATGTTTCTTTAGTTCTTACAAGTACTTGTGGGCTTATTTTAAACATAAAGCCCACCCTGGTTCTAGTTATTTGTATTTGGGCTTACGAGCCGAAACTCTTGAAGAATTTTCTTTTCACTAAAAAGATCCATACATAGTTGTTTACCATGTAAGGCACTGAGTTCTTTTAACATAGACACACATTGGGCTGTTGGGATACTTTTTTTGGACAGCTATCTTTTTTCTGACATTTATGCTCTCAAACCCAGTTAATTGTGTTTTGTGTGGTTAAGTTAAAGTAACTTAGCTGAATTATGGACATTAAAAAAATTTGGTATTGTGTCTTAATCTGAACCATAAATTTAAATTTGTCTAAAGAAATTTAACGGGTGTGTAACGATTTTATATTTGAGATTTGCATGTCTTTAGATTTCATTAGAAGCAACAAGATCCAACGATAGATAATAAGATTGTATTACATTATTATTTTTTATTTTTATTATACATTCACCCCTTATGTCTTATTTTAACTGTATTTCAAAATTTAAAATACATAAGTAAATATATTTGGTATAGTTTGTTCTAATTTTTTTTCCTTTGTACTTTGACATCCATTTTAATATTTTTAATAATTAATAAATATTTTTTTGTGGATAAACAATGTCTGGACATGAGTTTTAATTATGTGGACATGTGAGTTATGGATGGACAATTTGTGGACGGATGACTTATGGATCTGGTTTTTCATTTACCATAACAACAAAATATAGACCATGAAGTTGTTCTTAGTCTAGGTGTGTGGACATGGGAGGTGTAGATAGGAGAGTTGGGTAAAGAGAAGTTGTGTACAGGGGATGTGTGTACATGATGCCTTTGACAAAGGCGTGGACGAGCGGACTGTGGACAGAGTAACAACCAGAGCCTATCTTGATCCAAAACCAAAATACGTATCTTTTGGGGAAGGAGGAAGCCTCTCCCATCCCAGAAGCTCTACTCTTAGCCTGAAACCCACTCTTTGTCACTCTCTTAATTAACCTCTCCACGGCCGCATCCGTCATCTCCCCAACCTCAGTTCTAAGCTCTCTTCCGCATCTTTCATCATCGCTTCCAGTTCTTCGCATCCTCAGCCGCTTCCGCCATCACCGCTTCCGACATGCTCGTCGTCTTCGTCTCTTCTTGTCCTCAACTTTTTCATCCCTCTCCCAATACACTTGCCATTGAAGTTGCAGCGCCGGTGACGGAGATCCTTGTCGTGTCGCTTCTAGATTAATCTCACAATCTCGCTTCTAGATCTGACAATGGTTTTGCTGGATTTGAAGGAAGCATCGGGAATCTAGGGGTGAGCAAAATTGAAGACGATTGAACTTTGTGTGAGATTTGATTTACATTAGTCAAGGGTTTTCACACGTGTTAGGGAGTGTGCGCGTGTCCATTGGTCTTGTTTATACAACGAAGAAAGTTGAAAAAGTTTAGTTTGATTAAGGTGAAGGGTTTTTGTGTCTTTACCCATGTATAATGTGTGTGCAAAGTCAATTGTGTCTCCAATCAATTGTGTCTCCAAGAGTAATTGATAAGTCATAAAGTGTCTTAGGTGGTAAATTTCTCCATGTTTAATCATGTTTATGGATGAAAATCTGATTAATCAGAACTAATTCAGTTTCGCTGAAAATATCACACAGAGAACACACCAAGTCTTGTATATTCAAAATATATAATGCATCAAACAAAACTTACATAAAGGAAGACATGTATTAAAGAACAAAGATTCAGTACAAACTTAAGCCCTTGAAGGATTAGGAGACAGATAGTTAAACTTTTCAATAAACCAGAGAGTAATAGTAACTGAGACTGCAGAAACAGAGTATAGACTAACTTTTATTTTAGAAACAAAAACATTGTTTCTTCTTTCTATAAGAATGTCAGCATTTGTTGTGTATAGGATCAGATCCTCTTCCAATCTTTCTTTTTACAGATTGATTAGGATCATGCATCACAGAGGGCGCCAAGTCTCCATTTGTATTTAAATTTCCTTCCTTCGATGATGATGATGACTCTTCAAGAACACGGAAGGGATGAACAGTTAGAAGCTGCAGCCTCATATCTCTCTCCCATCTTAGACTTGAGACTTTATCCGTTTGAAGAAGTACAAAAAATGCGATGCCAAGAAGAAGAAACATATCTCGACGAACCAAAACACCCATTTTGAACAACGTTTGTAGATATTAGCTACTAGCTAGCTTGTGAAGTTAAATATAAATACTTGAGAGATTAAATAAATGGTAAAAGGTTAATGAAGAAGGGAGAAATTTGTCTCTCCTTCTCTCTCTTTGGAATGGAGAGAAGGTTGGTAAGAAGGAAGCATATATAAAGGCTGGTTTTAGAAGATCTCTCTTCTGACAAGTTTGAACCAAAAAAGCTTTACATTTGGAACTCTGTTATTGGGAAGCTAAGCTTATCTCTTTGGTTTTTTTTGTCCATCTCCATACTTTTTATATTTTAAACATACAATACTCATATACATTCACATATAATAACATTTCTGTTTATTTGGATAAGGTGAATGGTGTGATACAATATAGATTACTAATATAGTTGTATAAAGTGCATTCTTGTGTTGCTTTTGGGAATTGTACTTCACACAATATGTCCCTATCAAATGGAATAACCAAGAGCATTGAGACATCTTTGGAACATTCTCTTTGCCTGACATGGACAGCCTTTACATATATATGTATGTGTGTGTTTGAATGTTCATACACAAACTTAGACATTATAACTCACTTTCATAAAATAATAATGACACTGATTTATTTTACAAAAACAAAACTATTGTTAATGTAGATAAGGTTTACCTTTTTCTTTTATATAGATGGGGTTCATCTAAGCACAACAACGACAAAAATAATATGATGTAATTATGCTAAGATAAGCAAAAACTAAGCCCAAGAAAGAATAAAAAAATATGCAAAGAAGAAGGCTTGGCTTGAAAATTGTTATTCAAGAAGAAGCAAGAAGGCCGTCTTAAAGGGGGAAAAGTGTTTTATTCAAAAAAGAATATACAAAAATTGAAGGAGAAGTTGGTTTGAAAGCTTGTGTTAATACATACTTTTTATAATTCCAAGCTCTTTTCTCATTGTAGTAATATCCAGTCTTGCTTCTTTGAGTTCAGTGGAGTATCCTTTATGCTTTTCTTCTTTGTTTTCCCCACTTTAATTACTTATCCCTTCCCTCCTCGATTTAAACTTTTAGTACTATTGGACTAATCCATTTCATGAATTTAAAAGATTTAGTTGAAGTGGTTATACACACTATAGTACCCTTTTTTTTTTGAACACCAACACACTATAGTACCATCTTCAGTTAAAACGTTGTATTTCATGGATAGATTTTTTTTTTTAAGAAGTTGAGTATCATCATTACATATCATAAACATCTAATTTTGCAGTTAAAACAATGTGTGATGAAAACAGAAACTGAAACTCCCACAGAAACAAACATATGATGTACATTCTCAATACAACCCACAAACACTAACTATAAAGATAAATGGTGAAATATTGTAGAGTGATCAATAATGGCCTTCTTTTCTTTCACCACATAATCATTCAATCATCTTTTCCACTCTACCGGAGTTATCTTCCCTGCAAAAACCAAAATAATATTAGTTGAGAAGAAACTCAGAATCTCTATATAGACTTTCTGGCTTTGTTTAGGACACTACTAACCGTTGAGAAGAGGTTTCTCGGTCTTCTTCCCAGTTTTGCCAATAGAGTTTGAGACTCTTGTTGTCTTAGGAGAATCAGAAGTGACTCTTGCGTTGTTACCTGAAGATGGTAGCGAGTAACGTCTAGTGGCTTTCTCAGTCACTTGTTGCTTAGGGGAAGAAGAGCCTTGTAACCTCAACTTTGCTTTTGCAGATTTAGTCGCTTGCATATAGCTTGGTAGGCCCGGGCTACTGTTCTGATTCACATTACTACTCTCTTGACACTCAGTGGTTGGAGTAGTAGCAGTAGTAGTAACCGGAGAATCCTTCTTCCCTGATCTTTTATGCTCCTTCCTAGCTGGATTCTCCTTGTTGTTTTGTTTGGGAGTTCTCTCTTCTTTCACATCCTCCTTTTCCTCAACCATCACATTTTCTTCGATTTGGCTGACCAATGTGGAGTCAAGTGTTTCATTGGTTACCAATGGTTCATGAATGTGTTTCAACTCCTCAGGCTGAGACATTTCATCTGTTCTCTCCACATCAAAGGCATTATTCACAGGTTCTTCTAAAGCTGGAGATGGCTTCTCAATCTCCTTCTGTGTAACTCCTTGAGGTTGGATAGAGCTCTCAACTACAGGATTATGCACTTTCCTCAACCCACGTTTCACTTTCTCTAGATCAACTTGAGGAGTCTCTGGTGGTGGTGGTGGTAGTTCTGCAGATTGGCTTGTTGAAAATTTGCGGAAGCTGCTGCGTTTCGGTTTCTCAAGCTCAAATGATGTCTGTGCAACCGAGGGATGTTCAACATTTGAAGTAGGGACTTTGCGAACACTCTTCTGAGAGTTACTGGCAAACTTCTTCTGAGTTTTCTTGACTGAAGTTTTCTTAGGTTGAGGAATTGGTTTCCAGAAGCAAGACGCTGACCAGTTCTCTAACCAGATTGTGTTGGACGAATCATTTTCCAAGTGCACAGGCATCACGTTTGGAGAGGAAGCTAGAAGCTGATAAGATAGACAAAACATTATTATCCACCAAGAGCTTCTACATTCAAACATAATACTCACTCTCTGTTCCGAAAAGATCCGTGTTTTAAAAAAAAATGTTTTAAAAAATACATTTTCAATGCATTAATTAATGGTAAATTGCAAACTTTAAAAAACATAATTGTGTTTATTAAAACTCTAATGGTTAAAAGATGTGTGGAATGAAATACGAAAATAATGCATTGGTAACTAAAATTTAATATATTTTCTTAATAAGTATGAAAAATTCTAAATATAAATCTTTTTGAAACAGATACGGTAATAGACTTTACAAGCATACCTTCTGAGCAAACGCATTTGCAGTTAGCTTCTTGATTCCCAGGTAAGTATGTGTATCAACAACAGAGTCTTCAGGGAGTTTATTCTCCTGATAAGACAGAAAAAGTAGATACAGAACTTAAGTTAAAAGCTAATCAGAAATAGAAACTTAAATCACAGAGTCAAAGTGATGAGTGTTAACCAAATGCTGATGATTCAACGGGCATTTCCTCTGAACTTCAACTCCAATGTCAGAATGTCTGATCTCTCTTCCTCGAGCAAGTGCTTGCAATCTGACAATTCCCATTACACAGCAGAGAGTCGCAACAGCTTGCCTTCTAACCATGTGACCTCGGATAAGTGCTTGCAGCCTTATTATACCTTTTAACGCCCAGAAAGCACGCCGAGCCTTCACACAAAGAGAGCTCAGGTCAGTATACAACAAGGGGAAAAATGCAAATGAAGGGGTTCATAAGTATTTTACCAAGTAGCCTCTAAAGGCAGCCTGGACAGTTGTTGCTGCAATCTCTTGCATAATTTTGTCTGATTCGGATAACGAGTCATCAGGTACAACAGAAGCAGCGTTTGGAGAATCTGTTGGTTGGACTTGGACCTCAGGAAGTTGTATCTCATCATCTGAAACCGCTTCGTGTTCTGTAGGCTGCGTATCTCCCACACCACTGGTATGAACTGTTGCGTTTCCAAAGGATGGAAGATCTGAAACCACATCGGATTCTTCAATCTTTGATATCACCACTACCTCTTTTCCATTCACAACTCTCTGAGTGCGATAACCAATAGAAACAGACACCAAAGAGAGAGGAAATCAGAAAGTGACACCATAGACAAACAGTAGACCGAAGAATCTTAGTCCTCTACGGCAACAAAAATTTAGCTATTCAAATTTATATATTCAAATGTTAATTGAAGGGTTACCTCCTTGTCTTTAGAACCACTAGACTTGGATTGTTTCTTTCCAAGTAGCACACTTTTTAACCATCTTGCAGGCTTCCCCATGATGTCAACAACCAAAACTCAAAACACCACCTGCATTTGTCCTACCAATCACAAACGCTTTATATCCTTGAGCAATAACAAAAAGGACCACACAACACATCTATTACCAAAGGTTGCAGTTTTATTTCTGTAAATTTTGTTTATATCTAGAGCTTGGAAGAGCATATAATTAAGCACTTTGTAAGTTCAATGGATCAGCCATTTGTTTATGAAGACTAAGTAAAGATCCAAACTGAGAATCACCATCAAGCAACAAAATTTAAGAAAATTAAAACATAATAAAAACAGTCGTTCATGAGCTAAAGATCTGTACTTTCTTTTATAATAATGGATCACAATCATTAAGCAATGAAATCAAACAAGAAAGAGAAAGAAAATACAATGATTATTTAGGAAAAAAAAGAACAAAACAAAATCTCCAAATTGAAAATTTCAGAGATTAAAATTAGGGAAACCAGATCTGGAACTCACCTTGCAGATAAGTGAACCAGATCTCAAATCCACTACCTAAATCTCAGAATTAACAGTAACAAAAAAAAAAAAAGATCTTGAGTATTTAGAAAAGAAGTGAATTTACAGCTATTTAGAGAAATGTCGGTCTCAAATTGGATTCACTGTCTGAATCCCACAACAAACTTGAGAAGAAGACAGCCTTACCGTAGAATGCCTGAATGGTTGGGTGACAGTATTAGATAGCGGTGCTGCTATATCACTAGATACTTAAGGAGCATCGATGAGACTTTCTTTGGTGGTGGTTAATTTCAGTGACCACGGTGACAGATAATTTATTTATTTCTTATATTAAAACAAAAAAAAAAACTACAAACGCATCTCCAAAATTCAAATTAAGCACCGTTATTTACGGCCGTTAGATTAATAATATTTTTATAATTTTTAGATACTCCTTAGTGATTTGATTTTTATCTTGTTCTATCACTTTAACTGATTTTTATAATTCAAACTGAAACATATCACACTTTAACTGGTTTTTAAGGATTTGATTTTTATCTTGTTCTATATAAAATTTAATATCATTTAAATTTGTGACTAATTATTAAATAACTTATTTTTTTGTTGGTTAAATTAGTTTTATCGAATGTTATTTTATGTAACCAACATTAATAGATAAGTAAATAACTTGGAGAAGGTATGAAAGTTATGAGTGGGTTGTCCCCAGACTGCTGTTTAATTTGGGAGCATGTGCAATAACTCAGCTCTCTACGTGACTACGAAGCATTTGCGGATGATTACCTTCTTACCCTTTTTCTTCTTCTTCTTGAGGAAGCTTGGATCGTGCGGGCGAGTTCTCGTAGAGCTGCTCAAAGTATGAAATGATACTTTATAATCCTCCTCTGTTTTTTCTGAACATTAAACTATTTGGGAATGAGACATATCGTATGAGCAACTTGTGCTTTATTCCTTAACTGAGACGAAAACGACGTCAACCACCAAAAAGACAAGTAAGAAAGCAATGGAGATCGAAGCCTTCCCACATGGATCTTGTCGTAAGAATGCAACAGAGTATAAACCATGTTATGTTTCCACACTCGTGCACACAGCACATTTCTTGATGTTTCGACGATTGCACGAAGGTGAAACCATTCAATTTATCTGGAATATTTGTCCTTTAATATGTGAATAAACCCCAAATAGTTTAAGTTCCCAGAGAGGCTAAAGAATAAAGCAATTCTCAAGGACAACGACCAACATTATATTTTATAAAAATAGTTTTAACTGAAACTAGAAAATACAAAAGACACAGCAGACATTAAAAGAAAAAACGAAACAGGGAAAGCAATCTAGTCTCTGAGAACTGCAAGCGTCTAGTTTCTGGCATCTCCAAGTCTCAATCTCTCAGCAACATTAGCCACAAAGCAACAAAGTTTCGATTCCGAAGCTAAACCATCCGCTACTCTTTCAACAGCCTTCAGCTCTTCATGCAGATCCGAGTGCAGAGCCAGAGTAGAGAAGTTCTCATCGATAATAACCCCCAAACACTTGGTCACATCCTCGAGCTTGGGAACCCAGTCGCACAGCTTCAAACCGAGCATGGAGGCGGCTTTAGGGCAAGGACCAGCCTGAGGGAACCTCTCGTACTTCTTCATCCACTTAGATAGATACCGAACGAAGCTTCTCATCTCATTACCATTCAACTTACTCACTGCAGACGAAAACATGACTTCATCAACATCAGACGAAGCCAGCAAGTAGTGAAGGCAAAGCTCGGAAGGTAAAAACCCGTCGTGAGCAACCATCAGCAAGATCGAAGCCTCTTCAGCAACAACTTTAGACTTCTTTGATACCTCTGTCTTGCTCACTTTCTCAATAGCCAACAAAGCTTCACTGTCCCATTCTTCTCTCACCTTAACCATAGTGCTAACCGCTTCCTTAGAAGGGCAAAGAAAGTACTTCAAGATCGAAAGCAGCTCGCTCGCCCCAAGATCAGAAGCTTGTCTGATCACAACGCAGAGCAAATCAGACCGCTGCTTCTCGACAAGACTGCTAACTAAATAACCGTTCAAAGAATGATCAACCAATGAGTTTGAAACCAAAGTCTCCACTAACTCCCACATCTCCAAACGAACACAAGCCTTCAAAACCAAACCAGACACGTCTCTACCCATCAAAACCCCAGTCTTCTCCACCAGCTTCTGAACATCAGAACAAGCTTTATCTCCCCAAACCAGCCCAGCTACATCTTTACCCATCAAAAGCTCAGTGTTCTCCACTAAATCTTTCATCTCCTCGTTCTCACCAGTAACCCCAACTTTCTCACCAATCTTCTCCAGAAACTGCTTCAGCATACTCACAAACTCGCCTCTGTCGAACCTGTTGGTGTCCTTGAGCTTGCTTTTCAGCTTAGAGGAAAAGCTCTTACCCAATTTGATCAGCTCAGCATCGCTTCCGGAGATTTCCCACCCGGTTATTGGATTGATTAGGGTACCGGGGTTAGGGCTTTCCACCTTCGGCTTGACGTTGGTGAAGATACCGTCTTGGCTGAGAGGGAAGGGATAGTCCGAGTGAGAGTCAACTCGGTCCTGACTCGCTAATGAGTTGGAGATAGCTTCGAGCAGCGAAGTCATTACGGACAGAGCAAAAGGATCAAACTTTATCAAAAATCTGTAAGAACAAACACAAACCCATCAGCACAAAACCTTATATCTCGTATCTTACGCCAATAAAGAGTAAAGAAAGACAAGAGTTCAATGGAGGTTACTCCCAGTTAACAATCGTTTATCAAGCTGAGTTTTACCTTCAGGAGGAGACTATAAGGATGATGAGTAGCGAAAGGCAGAGAAGCTTTCAGATTGTTGTAGGGAGGGTAGTTCTCGAATCGCAGGCGGAGAGAGAAGGAGAGATGAAGATGTAAACTCAGAGAAGGCGACCGATTAGGGTTTAGGGGTTTTGTAATTGGAACAATAGTTCTGTATTTTTCTGTGTTTCCAAATATACCCCTCTCGTCGGTGGTTTATTACATTTTTTGGATTTGGCATTTGGGCAACGACGAGTTTAGCTGATGTCTTCCAAGGCCTAATAACAACTGTTTTTTTTTTTTTTTTCCTGGTTAATTTGTTTATATGGTAGCAATTAAGACAGGAAATGAGGTTTATAAACTTGGTCGACAGGTTGACTAATCCTTGTAAAATGTCACACAACTCTACCCAACTAACTAATGTCCTTAGATCGTGGTCCACTTAAAATATGAAGTTGTTTTCTAACGCTAGATCTCATGCATGTATCCATCATAACTTAAGAAATGAAATATATTTATTTTTTTGAAAAAAATAAGACAATGTAGAACATAACTATGATGAAGAGAATATGAGAAAACAGCAAGTCACATTATAACAAAAAAAAAAAAAAAAAATTCTCCAGCAAAGATGGAAAATACCGACTAGTTTTCTTTAAAAAGAGAAAAAGAAAATACCGACTAGTTTTCTTGGCCATCCATCCAACACTCGTATTAGTTGGAAACAATCCGTCTTAATATCAATGATCCACACTCATTTTCAAGCAAATATTCTATAGACCACAACAATGCATCATACTCCGATTGTAAAAGCGATAAACTCTTTATTTAACCTTTTAAATCCAAGACCTAAGTTCCATCATCATCATATAAATCTAGCCAAGACCACTAACATGCTAATTATCATGCCAATAAACATTAAATTGACAGACTAAGCCTCTTAAGAGAACATTATTTCTTGTATCAGGGGGTAGTGACCTTTTCTTCTATATAGCTTTCATATATCTGAGTCAAATACGATTCTTCCGCTTTCTGATTATCTTGTGGAACTTTGATTTTAGCATTAAAAATCAACTCATTTTTTTACCTTTTCAAGTATAACATAGTATGGAAAGATAGTGAAATGGCTTTCATCATCCCTAATCATTTTACACGATAGAAAAATAATTTTGAAAATTAGTTACATTCGAAAATTATTTGAAAGAAAGAATATTCGATAGAGCCCAGAGTTGTAGAGCTGGAAAACATGTATATAGGAAGGGATCTATCATCTCGTCCACAGCTCCACATTAAAACATCTATGATCATTCCCTAAATATTACTCCAATTTGTACGAGCATATAGCATGTAAGGACTTATCAAATAAAACATTTCTATGAAAATATTCAATATGTTGATGAATTATATATAATGATAAACATAAAGTTGTTAGTATGTATTAACCATATTTCTATGAAAATATTCAGTATGTTGATGAATTTAATTACAACTATAGGTTTATATTTATGTGTACCAACACGAATATGTATTATATATGACTAAATGATTGCTAAGTCTACCAACCATTTGGAAATTTTTCTAAAAGACTTCGTTAAACAAAGAGACAAACTGCTAAATTTAAATCAACTATGCAATTTAAAATCGATATAATATTAAGTTCGAGTTCTGTTGAAGTCATATTCTAAATATTTATGGGGTATATATTATAGAGAAATTTTTTAAGATAACTTTGTTTAGTTTATTTTTACAAAAAGAATCTCTAAAGTGGAAAATGACTAAAAAGGCTTCACTAAGGAGTAAATACACAATTATACATGTAGGGTTAATTAATATAGATTTATGGTTTATAGTTAAGCTGTATAATTTTGGAGATGGAGTTTAAAATTTTTCAAAATTTAAAAATAAATATTAAAATTTAAAATAATTTTTTAATAGTTTCAAAAAGTATTTTTGAATTTCAAAAAAAGTGCAAAAAACATTTTGAAAAAGTTATAAAAAGTTCAAATTTTAAAACACATAATTTGAAACTATAAATTTTATTTTATTATTATTTATTTATATTTGTATATCTATAAAATAAATGGTGGAATGTTCTTTTGCTTTTTTAATGAAATCTGTTTTGATCATTTTCCTTTTTATCTTAAAAAATATTTTTGTGATAATTTTTTTTTTAAAACTATTTGAGAGAATTGCTCTAATTTTTTTATATATATTGGGATAAACTTGTAACATGCAATCAAGAAATTTCAACGTTGTTTTAGTTCAAAAAAAAAAAATCAACGTTTTGTTCTTTTGCAGCGACCTCGGCCGGTGGGTCCTCGGTTTCGGCTCCAAACCTTAACATTGTTTTAAGGCATTGCTGTGTATTAGTGTATACATAAGCGTTGAAGTTGAATATTTATTTTCCAGTTAGTCGACACTATCGATCCACGAACAATATTCTTCTTCCTCTTTTTTTTTCTAATATATCGGGTGCACAGTTAGTTTGTCTTTATTTAAAGTTCCCGCGTTGGTATTTGTTTAGCAAAAAAAAAGAGTTTATTTCAGTTTGGTCGTACTTTGTTATGTAACTTTTTGTTTACTTCAATTGGATTGGCTGTTGACCTTTCAAGATTTCAGAGTTGCAGTGCTTGTTTTTCTGTTCGTATGAAACGTTGCAGCAAAAAATGTGTAAAGAGAAAATGTAAAACTATATAGTCTAAGTCCATTTATGTACAATGCTTTTACTTGTCTAAAGCATTGTCTACAAAGCTCTTTTAAACTGATAATTACTATTAATTAATATTTTTCATCAAAAAAATGATAATTACTATTAATTTATAATTTTGGAGAGGTCGTTAAATTAAAACATAATATTTGATTTTTTTCATATTATAGAAACTAAGCTCGAAATGATGACTAAGAGAATGAGTGGGAATAGTAAATTATTTATCATTCCTCACAATTTACACAATTTATAAGAAATATTTATTAATTACGATTTTTTAACATTTAATAAATAAAAGACTACAATTATTCTTTATCAAATTAGGAGATGAATAAATTCTTTCTTATTTTTTTCTTTATTTACTTTCTTTCATTTCTTTCTAATTCCTCGTATTCCTTTAATGGTTACCGGTTAGAGTCATATGTTTGAGATAAATTTCCGTAGGCTTTTTAATTATATAGAAATAATATACTCTGAATGTTATTATTAATATAACAAACTTGTATGTTTTGTCAATTATTTATTGGTGTAGTCAAAGGATGTATACGTTGGCAGGTTGATATATAGAAATGGGAATAAACAGTTCCCAAAAAAATTACGAGAGCTTACAAAAATAATATCAAAGGAGAATAATGGAGAATGATGATTTCTTGAAGAGTGGTCATGGAGGAGAAGAAAGACATGCGGAGATGAGAAAACTCGATGCATCTCACGATGATCCTCATCTAGATATTATAAGATCCAAGGTATCATCTTAACATTTTACCCAAAAAAAAGATCCAAGGTATCATATAATTTATTTTTGTGCAATTCTAAATGCATAAATCAATTAAATCCTGGAAGATTTCATAAATTTCTCACAAATTTCTTGGTTAATGGTTTGGTCTTTATCCAAAATCATTAGTCGCTGATTTGTCTTAATCTGTGAAGCTTATCTTGAATTCTTAAATTTTAGTTAGCTTGTTCTGCGAATCTCTTAATTTTAGTTTTGTCTTCTTTTTTTTTTGAAAAAAGTTTTGTCTTTTTCTGTTTTGATGATAAGTTTGCTTTGTTGAATCGAGTTGCATATATTTTTCCAGACTAATTAGATTATCTCTGCTATACCAGATACAATTTGCACATATATATTTACAACAATAATGAGAAAGAAAGTAAACATATACGCATGTTGCCAAAAAAAAAAAGTAAACATATACGCATCAAATAAATTGAGGAGAAACTAACCAATTGATAATGTTTATATATGTTATATATTTTGATTTGTCATATTATATGTATGATGAGATCAGCTGGACTCAATTAAAATCGAAATGGAGGAGGCTCAAGTCATCCTTGAGCAGGATAAAAAAGGAGTTTGAGGTTCTTCAAACACAATACAACCAATTAACGGTACAACACGAAAACCTTAATAAATTCTCAACAAAGGGCCATCATCAAGACAAAAACGAAGATGAAGAAAAAGAAAGAATTAGCGAGCGCGACGAACTTGTCTTGTTGAGCTTAGGTACGCGCTTAAAATCACCAGTTCCAAGTGTTTCAGTAACGAACAAAGAAGAAAAAACGAAAGATTTCATGGATGAAACCGGTGATGAAAAAAACATTGATGAACATAAAAGAAGTGGTTATCAAGGATTAAGTCTGGGATTTGAATACAAAGATTTGAGTTATCCTACTGAGAAGTTTGAGATTGACCATAATCAAGCAAATAAGTCCTTGTTAGTTAGTAACAAGACTATGATACCGTCAGAAAGTAGTTTTGGGTTTAAGAATGATGGAGATGATCATGAAGATGAAGAAGAGCTTTTGCCTCAAAACCTTGTTAAGAAAGCTAGGGTTTCTGTGAGGTCAAGATGTGAGACAACGACGGTTAGTACAATATCTTCACATGTAATACTAACGTATATATTCAAAAAAAGATACTAACATATATAGTATAATCATTGGTTCTCAAAAAAATTTCCAATTTTTGATCGTGTATATATATAATGTATGTATAAACAAAAATATCATCATTCAAAATTTTAGGTGTTTGTTTCTCTATCCAGCTGCTTCATCTATATGATCCATCCAAATGATACATCCAGATTTTAGGAGCTATTCGTTTCTTTATCTAGTCTCTATCTAGATGAGTTATATGGATGGATTTTATGTTTGTTTGTTTACTTCTATTTCCATCCAGATGAGTTTAATAAACAAATTACAAATATACACTTGTTTTGATTTAATCACTATATTAACTTTTATTATTTAGTATAAAATATATTTATACTGAAATTATTTTAAAATTAGCATTTCGCATTTATAAATTTTTATTTCATATAAATTTGTTTATTTTATTTAATTTTGTATTAAATTTAACTACTACTATAACTTTTCATAAAACTCAAAAAAGAAACTCAAATTTGAATAAACTTCCAAACAACTCAAAATATAAAACTAAATTTTAAAAGATGAAAGCAATGGTAAGAGCATCATGTACTTAAATTTTATAAAACTAAAATTTAAAAGATGAAAGCAATGGTAAGATTTTTGGCGGGAAATCACAATTTTACGGTTTTAGCGAGAAAACATATTTTTGCGTTTTAGCGGGAAAACACGTTTTTGCGGTTTTGGCAGGAAACTGCTTTTTACGGTTTTAGCGGAAAACGTGCTTTTGCGATTTTGGCGGGAAAACATGCTTCTACGGTTTTGGCGGGAAAACACATTTTGCGGGTTTGGCGAAAAACACACACTTTTGCGGTTTTGGCGAGAAAACGCGTTTTGTAATTTTGGCGGGAAAACGCGTTTTGCGGGGTTGGCGGGAAAACGTGATTTTGCGGTTTTGCCAGAAATTTTATTTTGTGATTTTGATAGAAAAATGCGTTTTTGCGATTTTGGCAGGAAACCGTTTTTACGGTTTTAGCGGAAAAATGTGCTTTTGCGATTTTGACGGGAAAACAAGTTTTTTTATGGTTTTGGCAAAAAAACACGTTTTTTTACGGTTTTGGCAAAAAAAAGCCGTGCTTTTGCGGTTTTTGGCGGAAAAATGCTTTTTTGCGGTTTTGACGGAAAAACGCGTTTTTTGCGTTTTTGGCGGAAAATTGTGTTTGGTGGTTTTAGCGGAAAAATGTGTTTTGTAGTTTTGGTGGGAAAATGTTTTTTTGGTGGTTTTGTCGTTTTTCATGAGTGATAAAATGATATTAGTTTGAGTTAGTAATTTGTTAATTACATAGGGTATAATAGACATTATGCCATTTTGACAAATTCATCTCCATCGAGATGAGCCAACTGATTTTCAAAATTAAATCTAAATTTTTAAAACTCATTCAGATGAGCCATCCAGATGACTTGTATTTTTAATGTATAAATGAACAAAATTCTTTATCTTCACTCAGATGACTCATCTGGATGGAGAAACAAACAACCTGGTAGTCACTATAACTAGCTGACTAGCTGACTACTAAATTATCGTTAATAATTAATATTCTTTAAGCTTTAAGCTATTTCTGAAAGAAAACTTAATTAGCTCACATCTTGAATTTTAAAAGCAAAATTTTCATTTTCTATGAAAAGGCATTTAACGTTTGGCTTTTTTCTTTTATAAAGACTTTTGTTTTCTTGGGTTTGTGTTTGTGTAGATGAATAGCTAAAGGTAATCCATGTCCACGAGCTTACTATCGTTGTACCATTGCACCTTCTTGTCCCGTAAGAAAACAAGTAATTAAACCTAAACTCATAACTCCAAATAATTATATACACACTAATACATATATGTTTTCAAAATAGCCATAACAATTTATCCCTTATTTAGGTACAGAGATGTTCAGAAGATATGTCTATTCTTATCTCAACTTACGAAGGAACACACAACCATCCACTTCCACTGTCAGCAACCGCAATGGCCTCCGCCACTTCAGCCGCAGCCTCCATGCTCCTCTCCGGAGCCTCCTCCTCCTCCTCGGCCGCCGTAGCTGATCTTCATGGCCTAAACTTCTCCCTCTCCGGCAATAGCAACATTCCAAAACCTAAATCACCGTTCCCCCAAACCTCTTCTTCAGGCCATCCAACCGTTACTCTCGACCTCACAACCTCCTCCTCGTCGCAGCAACCATTCTTATCAACGCTTAATAGGTTCAGTGCTCCTCCTAGTAATGTCTGAAGATCTAATAGCTATCCTTCAACCAATCTCAACTTCTCAAACAGCACTAACACAGTGATGAATTGGGGTGGTGTTGGTAATCGCAATGAGCAATACCGTGCAGCTTACGGCAACATTAGCACCCTTCAGCAATCACCTTACCAACATATGATTCAAACCCGAATCGCCGGGTCATCTTTGGACCCATTTGGAAGGTCGTCTTCATATTCACCACATCCTACACAAACCAATCTTGATCACGTTGGAATCAAAGAGTATTACTCATCAAGTGCAATATTTACCGGCGGAAACAATCAAAGCCATTACGACAAATCCAAATTTCCAGTCGGCTCTTGCTACTGCTCTATCTTCCATTATGGGCACAGATGTAAAAATGGATAATGTGACTAGAAATGAAGCTGAGAAAAGCCCTTAAAGGAAGTGCTCTATACATGTTCTCATATATATATGTTCCCAGTACATTGGGATCTAGGGCATCTATACTTTGGTTGTTAAGTTATTATTTTAATATGTTGTTTGAGCTTCTGGAAGTTATGTGTACATATCAAACTTAAAACGAATAAGTGTGTACGGTTCCATGCTAGGTTTTATATTGTTAAAAGCATAAAATACATTTCATGAGCCTCGCAAGTATGTTATGGTTCAAACTCATGTTTCTTCTGCGTTTTAAATCTGAAATCCTCTAGCTTCTTCTTTGTTTAATGATATTACGTGTATACGCACACCAATTAACCTAATGTGCACACTACCACAATCGAATGGTATGTTGATATAGCACTTTAGGATCGAATCCACAGAAACCAACGATTACACTTTATTTCTATAGGATCAATATCAAGCTAAAACAATATGGGGGTTTTAAGATTAAGGTTTCGTAACAAGCAAGTAATAAATTCGTTTAAGGTTTTCAGATGATTAAGAGAGCTAAGTTCAGGGTGATTCATCGGGATACTTAGGATCATGAGCTACACAACTATTCAGGAAGGCAATAAGAGCCAATCTAGAACTTGAACAACAAGAATAGATAAACCCACTGTCGTGGTGTCTACCAATTTATCAAGCAATCCTAATGCCTAAACTATCGTTTGGATCAGAGAATGATGACAAGCATTAAGTTCGGACTCAATTGGTTCACGATTTGCCTTAACATCAGCTTTCGTTGGCTAAGGACAAATCGCCTATCTATGCTTTTTCTAGCAACCTAAAACACTTTTGATGATTAGATTAAACCTATGATCAGATGCTAAGTGGCCAGTTTAACACAAGCATTAAGGTTAGCAATAGACATAGATATCAAGGAATAACAATCCTATTTGTGTCTAACTCATTGATCCATGATCCCTAACACCCTAAACCTAACAAGCGACTACTCAGCCCTGTACAGAGAAATCACAGAGACAATAGATGAAGAAAACATGCTGAATCAATATATAAATAAGATAGGGTTCAAGAATCTTCTCAAGGTGAGAGAGATGAAGCTTTTTCCTTTCAAGGTAGTAAATCTTCAAGTACAAAAGTCTCCAATGGTTTCTTGTGTAAAAACTAGTGTCGAATCATAATAGAAAATAAGAAAAGATATATATGCAGGTATATGGCGGTCTGGGAGTAAAAGGGGGAAGCCATAGGTAAAATCCCGAATTATTTGGAAACTTCCTTAAATATATTTTGCCGCTGGAACATGCACTCAGGTTGCTCCGCTCGACTGTTCTGCGTGAAAATCACCAAATTGCACTGTTTTCTGCCTCTTTTGTTCCAGCTGGTCCATCTCCCATCCAATGCAACTCCAGACCTGTAATGACTCGAAAAGGACTAGGAAGACTCGATAAAGACTTGAAAACCAGTTGAAAAACATATATACAAGATGTCTAAAACACCATATATCAATTCCCCCAGACTTAGATCCTTGTTTGTCCTCAAACAATGTCAAGTATCAAGAACATGGAGAAATATTTGAGAGTGTGGGAACTCTCCTATTCTCAGCAACCATACTTTAACCACGAATCTCTGAACCATACAAGTAGTAAAACTAGGACAACACAACCTTACCAAAACCCCACTGACCGCTGTTCAAGATCGGCTCCATACTCTACATCTCAAACCTGCAAAAGCTACACTTTCCAGACAAAGCTCCTTACATTCGATTAAGAGTAGCGTGAGCTTCTCATCACATGCACTATTCAGGGTAGACGGTCTAGGTGTGGAACAAGCTATTTAATGGTGGAGTTAAGAGTGTTTAAGGGCTACCATTTCATTGTAGAGGATGCAGGATATCGCACAAAATGGCAAGAGAGGATAGATCCATTGATGTCCACAGCCTCTACTCGTTTTTGCTATATCTGATGCGACTGTTCTGATGATGGAACAAGCGACTGATTGTTCTGCTTTTCACTTTCCTCTGCATACTCTTCAACACTTGGTACCAACTTCTCGCTTGACCTTCCCAGTGGCTCCATGTTTCTTTTCTTTCTTCCCCTTCTCCATC
>NC_027752.1:9186092-9189841 GCF_000695525.1 Brassica oleracea var. oleracea
GAGGTAATACATGATGGTTCTGAGTGCCACTGGTGGTTCTGATTTCGCAACCATTCTGGTTCTCCACCCTTGCTCTTGCGCAGTTCATTGGTTATGGAGCGGTTGCTCCCTTAATCTGCTTGTTCTCGGCCTTTGTGACTGATTAATTTCTGCAGCAGTAACGAGTAAGAGGCTGCGTTGATCCTTTCCTCTCCGATCTTTTTGCACATATCTGCACATATGACACTGAAAAACAAATGCATGAAGGTGGAATAAAGGCTAAGGTGGGAACTAGCTAAAGATGAGCTAGTCACTCAGGATCAGCAAGATGGATAAAAAGAATAAGAAGTCCTGAGTGTATTCTCGTTTCCCTGATCTAATGCCCATAGTAAGAAGAATTACAGTCAAGATTAGGTTCAAGTTAAATGGAGCTAAGTCTTTCCAGTGTAACCTCGACAAGCCGAAATCTTCTGGAGAACCAAATGAGATAATGTCAGGGTATTCCAGGTCCACATGTGTGTCTTTCGCCACTGCTAAGGTCATTGAATAAGATAACTAAAACACGAGGTGGTCAGTGATCAACACAGAATAAGGTCTTAATTTCCACAAAGTTTTGACTGACTCGATCATAAAAACTGACTCAAAAGAAAATCAAAAGAAAGAAACAAGTTAGTAAATGACAAAAACTCTCCCCCATACCCTCCCCCAGACTTACTTCACAACGTCCCTGGTGTGAAAATAAATCAGAGAGAAGGTGAAAACAAGAATAAATATTTTTTGTGAAAATTCTGGGTGTTCTATCGTCAGATGGTCGCCTGGAACAACCGCTCTTTTCAGAAGGCAGGTTGTTCCGTTGCTGCCACCTAGAATTTTTGAAGTATCTCGGATTTTTTTGCTTTTTGACCTGAGACTCAATAAACTAAAACAAAAAATAAGTAAACAAAAACAAAACCAACTTATATTTACATTTACCAGTGGGTTCCCTCCCACCAAGCGCTTGGTTTAAGTCAATAGCTTGACTTGGTGACAGGGATCAGTCGGGTTGATCATGAGGGCTTGTTCCAAAACAAGCTCCCCAATCAGACATGTTCAGCTTCAGAACTCTGCTCAGCAACTCCTTCACAGCAGCTTCTCTTTTCTCTTTCAGCTCATGTGTGAGAATTACTCTGACTTTAGAGAAAGGTTTAAAGGTACCATTGCATTTTACCTCATACTCAATGGATTTCTCATCACACAAGTGAGGTATCAAAGTCATCATAGGGTCACCCTTGACCCTTTTCTTCTGGACTTTTTCTTTCACCCTTGCATTCCCACTGAGTTTCTCGGTATCAGTGTGAGGATCTCCATCCAGGACTTCTTTGATCTCACCCTTTTTACCAAGTTCCTTCTTAGGAAAAATTTCCAGCTGTTCTCCACTAACCACTGAGATGCAAGAGGCGTAGCGGATTTGTGATCTGGTTGGGACACCCTTGTAGAAAGCATCCTTGTTGATGTTGGAGAATAAGACTCTCTTATTAGGCATGTCGACGATTGCTCCTACTGTAGCCATAAATGAGCCTCCAAAGATTAAAGGCATCTGCTGATCTTTGCTCATCTCAACAACCTGAAATTTGGTATGGAGAATACAGTTCCCAACTTGGACAGGAAGGTTGCGAATTGTGCAATAAGGGACTGTCATGGAAGAGTTTGCAAAAGCCAGAGTCACCAGAGAAGTCTCAACATCAACAATGCTCAACTCGTTTACAATCGCTTTTGAGACAAGGTTCACACTAGACCCAGAATCACAAAGAGCTTCCTTGAATTTCACTCCAGCAATGGAACAAGGAAAAGAAACTTCCAGGGTCATCAACCTTAGGCAGTACCTTCAGCGATGGTGTCAGTGTTTCAGTAAAGAGTGCCTTGATATCCTCCTCAGATTCTCTGCAATTTTTTAAGAATATATGCAATGGCCGAATCGCCCAAGCATGTTCAAATGAGATATTTTGAGGAAACCTTCTCACCATCTTCCTAAACCCAGCTAGCTGCTCTGCACTAATAGGATCCATCAGATGTTTATGTGGAATTGGATAGGGAACCTTAGGAACATAGATTCACACTGGTGGAGTCTCAACAGGTTCGCTAGGAGCAGTCACTTCAGAGCTAGCTGGCTGCTCTGTTCTCTCTTCTGCGCCTAGAGAAGTCTCAGCAGACAGTTGCTCCGGTTCCTTTCCCTCAGATTTCTCACATCTCAGCTCTGCTGCATTACAGTGCTCAACTTTAGGATTCATCACATTATTTCCAGGAAGGGTACCTTGCTGACTCTTGACACTCTTAGTTGTTTGAGCAAGTTGAACATCAATCCTCTTTATGTGGTTGCTCACAATATCATTCTTTGTATTCAGTTCAGTGAACATGTTGTCCATCATGGTGTTGATGTCTGTAGAAACATGATTCAATGCCTTGCCATGAATCTGCATACCCTGCAACATTTGTTGCATCATCATACCCAGACCCTTCAGCTCATCTGGTTGACTGTTCCCGGTAGCTGGAACAGCTTGCCGATTGCTCTGCGGTTGTTGCTGGTTCTGGTTCTGAATCTTCCCGGCCGTAGCTTGATCCATGCTGAAGACGTGTCCTTGGTTGTTTTTCAGTAGCTGGTCAACCTTGGCAGTCAGCTCATCTATCTTCTGGGTGTCAGAACTGTTCCCTTTCTTGGAGCAATCACTCTCCTCGTTCTTATTGGCTGAGGTGGCAGCCATGTTCTCAATCAGCTCAAACGCTCCATCAGTGGTCTAAGTCATGAAGTCTCCATTGCTGGCAGAGTTCATAGCACTCTGAAATTCCCAGTCAACTCCATCATAGAAAATTCCCAAGAGGTAGTCATCATCAAATCCATGGTGAGGACATTCTCTGCGATAGTCATTGAAGCGCTCCCATGCGTCGCAGAAAGGCTCATCAGTGAGCTGTCCGAAGGAGGTGATCTTGTTCCTCAATGCAGCTGTTCTCGCCTTAGAGTAGAAATGGCCGAGGAACGCTGATCGGACATGTTCCCATGAATTGAGAGAGCCGGTAGGGAGAGAGTCACTACAAGAAAACACGTGATTTTCGACCACGGGTTGCGACTTAAGAGGTAGTCGTAAAATTTAACGACTATGTGACGACTGTTAGGTGACTAATTGGCGACGCAGAAAAATGGTCGCACACCAGCCGCAAATTAACGACTACAACAACAAGTCGTAGTTTAGTCGCTAAATAACGACTGGTTGGTGACTAATACCGTGTCGGAAATATTCAGTCGCATTATAGTCGGTACATAACACGTTTTTTACGTTTTTGGTCGTTGTACCTAATATTTTACTGGTTAGTCGGTCTTTAGTCGCTAATAAGTCAGACAATTTGCAATATAATATAGACGGTGTCTCCCCACATTTCTGCTCAGAAACCGTAGAAACAAATTTCAAAAAAACAAAATCGTGAAAGACAAAAGAAAAAGAAAGATTGTTTGAAGTGTTACAATGTCGGGAAATAACAACAATGCTAATTTTTGAGATTGGATGTACAAGAGGATTGATCAACGGACGGGAAATTTCTCGGAAGAGTTCGTAGCAGGGGTGGATCAATTCATGACATTTGCCAATAGTCAGCCTCTCACGTAAAGCAACAGGGGTAAATGTTTTTGTCCATGTAGTGTTTGCAAGAACGATAAATTTCTTCCGGGGTCAAAAATTTGGAAACATATATATAGTAGAGGATTCATGCAAGATTATTATGTTTAGTATAATCATGAAGAT
>NC_027752.1:9189943-9211538 GCF_000695525.1 Brassica oleracea var. oleracea
ATAATGTGAGTTCTGACAATTATCACCAGGGTGGTAGTTACCCGGATGGTAGTTACCAGAATGTAGTAGACGATGCATGCAACCATTCAAAAAAGTAATATGATTTGTTAGAAGGAGCAAAAAATCCCTTGTATGGTTGTTGTCGTGAAGATCACTGACAGTTATCCTTAGCTGCTCGAGTCTTGCAAACTAAGGCAGATTATAATATGAGTGAAAAATGTGTGGATTCGGTGTGCCAAATGCTGAATGACTATTTACCTGATGGAAACATGGCAACCGACTCAAACTATGAGACAGAAAAGTTGATGTGCAATTTAGGGCACCCATATTATACAATTGATGTTTGTATCAACAATTGTATGATATTTTGGGAAGAAGATGAAAGGTGGGATACGTGCCAGTTTTGTGGTGCAGAAAGATGGAAGCCGAGAGACAAACGACGTAGAACGAAAGTACCATATAGTCGTATGTGGTATCTACCTATAGCTGATAGGTTGAAAAGAATGTATCAGAGCAAGAAGACTGCAGCGGCAATGAGGTGGCATGCTGAACACCAAGCAAAAGACGGAGAAATGTGTCATCCATCTGATGCGGCCGAGTGGAAAAACTTCCAAGGAATACATCCCCAGTTTGCCGAAGAACCGCGTAACGTTTATCTTGGATTATGTACAGATGGATTCAATCCATTTGGGATGTCTCATAATCATTCGCTGTGGCCTGTGATCTTGACTCCGTACAATCTGCCCCCGGGTATGTGCATGAAAACGGAGTACTTGTTTCTTACAATTCTAAATTCTGGGCCAAAGCATCCGCGAGCTAGTCTTGATATCTTCCTCAAACCTCTGATTGCGGAGCTAAAAGAATTGTGGTTAACTGGAGTTGAAGCATACGATGTGTCCTTGAATCAAAATTTTAACCTAAAAGCCGTGCTTTTGTGGACGATAAGCGACTTTCCGGCGTACGGCATGCTTTCCGGATGGACGACCCATGGTAAATTGGCATGTCCAATTTGCATTGAAGATACAAAGGCTTTTTATCTGCCTAATGGAAGGAAGTCGTGTTGGTTTGATTGTCACAGAAGATTTCTTCCTTGTAATCATCCACTAAGGAAGAATAAAAAGGATTTCTTGAAGGGAAAACACGCCTTAAATGAATTTCCACCTGATTCTTTAACTGGTAAGCAAGTTTATTCTGAACAGTTAAAAGGTGTTGAACCACCAAAAAAGTCTTCTTGCGGTGGAAACGGTCATGAAAAGAAGAAGTTTGGATATGGAAAGTACCATAATTGGCACAAGGAAAGCATATTTTGGGAGTTGCCATACTGGAGGGATCTAATCCTTCGACATAATCTTGATGTGATGCATATTGAGAAGAATTTCTTTGACAACATAATGAATACTCTTATGAATGTGAAGGGTAAATCGAAAGACACAATCCAGTCACGATTGGATATATCAGAGATTTGTGATCGGTCACACTTACATGTTGATGATGATGGTCAAGCTCCATTTCCTCCCTACACATTAGACGAAGCCGGGAAAAAAAGTTTATTGGAATGTGTGAAATGTGAAGTTAAATTCCCCGACGGTTATGCTTCAGACTTAGCTAATTGTGTTGATATAGAGAACAACAAGTTCTCTGGCATGAAGAGTCATGACTGTCATGTTTTTATGGAGCGGCTACTTCCATTTATCTTTTCAGAGCTCCTTGAAAAAAACGTCCATCGTGCATTATCAGGTTCTAATTTTTTGTTTTGATTTTATATTAAATGATACAACTTAATCTATAATTATCAATAATATTTTAAATTTTGTAGGTGTTGGATTATTTTTCCGTGACCTTTGCTCGAGAACTTTGCAGAAAGATCGTCTCCAAATTCTAAAGCAAAACATTGTTTTGATCATCTGCAATTTAGAGAAGATCTTTCCACCATCATTTTTTGATGTAATGCAGCATCTCCCTGTACACCTCCCATACGAAGCTGAACTAGGAGGACCTGTCAATTATAGGTGGATGTATGTCTTTGAAAGGAATTTCAAAAAGTTGAAAGCAAAAGCCAAGAATCATAGATTTGATCGGTTCGTATCTACTAATTCCACCACCTGATCATGCTTTCTTGTTTATGTCTCTTGGACATGAAACTTGACTTTTGTTTAGTTGTTTGTCAAAATTTTCTGTAAACTCTCGGTGGTAGGTAACATTTTTTGTAAACTTTCGGTGGTTAACATTTTCAGGTTTAAAATTAATTAGTGTTTTCTAATTCACAATTTGTTTAATAAATATTGTTTTACTATATAATAGCATCACAAACAAGAAAGCACAAATAATAAAATTGCGAATTAAAATAACAAAAAAGAAGTCTGAATATAGTCGTAAAACAGTCATCAAAATAGAAATATTTTACGACTAAATAGCGACTCATAAAATAACTGTAGTCGATAAGCAGTCAGAAATATATTGACTAGGTTACGACTGCGAGTACCGACTGATTTATAACTAAAAATACCGACTGACTTACGACTGCACACAACTGACTGATTAACGACTACAAGAACCCGATTGATTAACGACTTCGAATATCCGACTGATTAACTACTGCATTTAAACGAAATACTTGCCAAGAAAGTAGTTGTAGATAGACGTTAAATAGTCGGAGTGTAGTCGTAATATAGTATGACTGTTGCCCGACTATTTGCCGACTGATTTAATTAGTTGTAATTTAGTCGTAAGGTAGTCGTAATTTAGCGACCAATTTCCGACCGCTGTTATTATCGACACGATGATTGACGACCATAACGTTTAGTCGCTATTCAGTCGTAATATGTAATTTGCGACTGTTTCCCTACCGATTCTGCAGTTGGGATCTACTTGTTTTCTTGTAGTGAGTTCAACCACCGTGCAGCTTTTCCATCAAGAGAGAATGGGAATAACATGCACATGATGTAGTCTGGTGGAACACCATTCGCGCGAGTGAAACTGCAGACTTTTTCAAAGCTCTCAATATGCTCCATTGGAATTTATGTAAGGAGACCAGAAAACACCTTTCTCTGTACTAAACCGATCAAAACAGGCTTGATCTCGAAGTCCTGCCTGGTGTAGGGTGGAGGAACTATGGCAAAACGAGTAGAAGGGATGTTGCAAGGAAGGTTGAAGCAGTCTGCGCCTGTTGTTCCTGCTGCGCGAGAGCAGCCTGTTGAGCAGCATCCTGCTGAGCTTGGATGGTCCACTGCATCTGAAGCATCTACTGTTGCATCTGTTGCAACTGAGCAGTGAGTTGCTCTTGATTGCCGTAGTCGCCCATTATGGCGTTGTTCGGCCCTGATTGTTGACAGTTTGTTTTTTCTAACCTTGCTAGCTCCTGGTTGCTAAATGTAACTAACTCTCCTTGTGCGTTTCTCCGAGTATATCTACTGGTTATGCACCTGAAAAATTAGCTGCAACAAAAAGGATAGAGCAAGTTAGAGGTCTTAGACTAAATAAATAACCGAGAAATAAATGTAAAAAGATGGTCCTCGGCAACGGCGCCAAATTGATATTATGTGTATACGCACACCAATTAACCTAATGTGCACACTACCACAATCGAATGGTATGTCGATGTAGCACTTTAGGATCGAATCCACAGAGACCAACAATTACACTTTATTTCTATATGATCAATATCAAGCTAAAACAATATGGGGGTTTTAAGATTAGGGTTTTGTAACAAGCAAGTAATAAATTCGTTTAAGGTTTTCAGATGATTAAGAGAGCTAAGTTCAGGGTGATTCATCGGGATACTTAGGATCATGAGCTACACAACTATTCAGGAAGGCAATAAGAGCCAATCTAGAACTTGAATAACGAGAATAGATAAACCCACTGTCGTGGTGTCTACCAATTTATCAAGCAATCCTAATGCCTAAACTATCGTTTGGATCAGAGAATGATGACAAGCATTAAGTTCGGATTCAATTGGTTCACGATTTGCCTTAACATCAGCTTTCGTTGGCTAAGGACAAATTACCTATCTATGCTTTTTCTAGCAACCTAAAACACTTTTGATGATTAGATTAAACCTATGATCAGATGCTAAGTGGTCAGTTTAACACAAGCATTAAGATTAGCAATAGGCAGAGATATCAAGGAATAACAATCCTATTTGTGTCTAACTCATTGATTCATGATCTCTAACACCCTAAATCTAACAAGCGACTATTCAACCATGAACAGAGAAATCACAGAGACAATAGATGAAGAAAACATACTGAATCAATATATAAATAAAATAGGGTTCAAGAATCTTCTCAAGGTGAGAGAGATGAAGTCTTTTCCCTTTCAAAGTAGCAAATCTTCAAGTACAAAAGTCTCCAATGGTTTCTTGTGTAAAAACTAGCGTCGAATCATAATAGAAAATAAGAAAAGATATATATACAGGTCTATGGCGGCCTGGGAGTAAAAGGGGGAAACCCTAGGTACAATCCCGAAATATTTGGAAACTTGCTTAAATATCTCTGCCGCTGGAACAGACACTCCGGTTGTTCCGCTCGACTGTGCTGCGTGAAAATCACCAAATTGCACTGTTTTCTACCTTTTTTGTTCCAGCTGGTGTATCTTCCATCCAATGCAACTCCAGACCTGTAATGACTCGAAAAATACTATGAAGATTCGATAAAGACATGAAAACCAATTGAAAGCATATATACAAGATGTCTAAAACACCATATATCATTTAATTGTGAAAAGTCTTACTACAATTTAAATAAAAACTAGAAAGTCTTAACACCTTTTCCACCCCCAAAGAAAATCTAACACCCATTATAAGTATCTTTCAAATTGTATGAATATTATATTATTCATTTGGTAATGATCAGTGAATCCACATCATAATCATGTCCAAGTACAAAAATTACAAGAAAATATGATCTTTATTTTTTTGGTTAACAATATGATTAGTAAAAACTAGGTTAAACCACTATACGTCTATACCATATATCTTGATCGTGTATCTTCTCGACAATGTCCAGATAATCTCTTTCTCTTTAAGGCCTTGTCCGCATACCAAATGTTACATCTGTCTTTTTGTCAAGATTATTTGTCCAAACAAAAGCAAAAAAGTGATTATCTAAAAGTGGTTCATTTGACCCAAGCTTATATTCCGGAGTGGTCTTGATCATAGCGAAGTGAAACATTGGACTCAGGCTCTCAAATTTTTTTTGAAAAAATTATATTGAAAAAAAGCTTCCAATTTTGTAAAAATATTTTTTTGTTAAAACCTTACTAAAATTTTATGGCTCCTAATATTTCAGGGACTCCCCTGCTTATACTCTAATGGTTTGTCACCGTTACCCTCACCGGTGTCATTGTTCGGATACATATACGAGTAGGTGTATGAGATGTGGAAGGAGAAAAAAGCTTACAATGTTGACTACCAGAACGCTATTCGTCCACAAGTTATTTTTTTATTTAGCCACTACAACACAAATATCCAACGTGTATGTACCACTTCAAATTTTTTTTTTTTTTTACTTGTTCCAATAAATTCTGTAGTCCTATTTTTTCACTAATAATTATTTATCTTGAGAATAAGAGATATGAAACTACGAATCTAACTTGTTTTGGCCTAGTGGTGAAGAGACTCCAGCTAGAATTTCTATTATGCATTCGAATAGAATTGTCTATTCAGCCGTGTTTTAAATAGATTTAATCGTTCACGCATATTTGGATGCAAGATTTCGTAGAATTACTTTTTGGATGTTATAAAAAAAAAAAAAAACTATGAACTTATGAGAGACAGCTTGAAAGGATGAAAAAACGTCAATCATTGAGCAAGTGGTTGTGAGATCATCAACACTGATCACCACCCATATTTACCAATAACAAGGTACACTCGTGTTTTCGTATTTTCGTGTTCCTCGTGGTGTCCTTCCAGAAACTATAAGAAACTGAATTTATAAATGTTTATTAATTATATGTTTATAGAATAAGGATTATAAACGGTATATAATTTTAGTTTTAACTTTCTATTTTTAAACCTAAGTTTGGTTTTGAGCTGTACAACAGCTTGTTTTGTACACTATAATTTCAAATGGTACAAATTTGTGTGGTCAATTTGTTTTGTTTATTCATATACGATCTTTGTTTCATAATAATTGTTTTCAATTTTCTTTTCTTTAACAATTTTTTTGTTTTGTTGTTTAGTGAAGATTTCAAATAAAATATCATTGTTTTTCTTATTAAATCGAGAGACATTTGTATATACCAATATAAATGTATGTGTGTTAGTTAGACGAATACAAATTTAAATATGTACAAATTGTCCATAAACAACACTATAATTCTGAAAGATCACTATTATAACCTAACCAGCCAAACAGTTGCATGCAGTTTGAGTGACAATAAGTTGAATAACTATGAATATATAAGAATTGTATCCAGTATATATATAGTTTACGGACCAACTCATACTAGGTTTTAGAGAACCACGTAGCTAAACCTGGTGGTAGAAAGAGAATTTAGGACAACGTTTGAGTCCCATAAATTAAGTTGTCACTTGATTCACGAAAATGAGATCATGTTATAAGTTTCACTGGAAAATTTGGGGTTAAACAAGTTGTCGGTATTGTTCTTCTCAAAAGATTAGTTGAGTTTCAGCCCATATATCCCTTGAATTAAAAAAAAAAATCTACTCATGTGTATATCAAAGAAGATCGATCATGACTTTGTTCGAACGTTTATCTAACCCACCAAGTATATTTGACAATGACAACGAATGGTGGTCACGCATTCGTGGTGAATTATTTCTTAGTGGATCTAATCTAATCCGATCCAAAGATCTTCATTACCAATTAGGGAAACATTTTAAATAACATAGCTGTACTTTGTTTTATATACATACTTTAGACATTAATATCTTTCGGAATCACCAAGTTTTGCTGAAAAAAAAACAGTTTTGCTGAAAATTTAAAATGAAACTTTAACTTAACACGATCCCGTTTCACGATCACTGTTAATTTATTTGTAGTATTTCTTACGTGAGGGTCATGCCACCTATAAATTCAGACAAAGCCATACCAATGCACACATTTCAACTCTCACTGTCTTTCATAACAAAATCATTATTACCAACATCTAGCTTATCATTCTCTCTAGTCTCTAATGGCATCGCTTCACTGTTCATCTTATTTTCTGGGCACAAATCTTACAAAACAAAACTCCATTGCGATCTTCCAAAGCTACTCTCCAACCTCATTCACCAAGCTTGCCTCTCGTGTCTCTCACCAGGTTCTTCTTCTTTTCTCCAAAATCTTTCACTTGTTGCGTTTCACTATATATATATATATACGTAATGAACGAATACAAACCATCGGCATGAAACAGAGGTCCCTACTCTGCTCGCTGGCCATGAACGGGTGTGAGGCTGACCATAAAGAGCCACTTCGCACGGTAGAGACAAGAACTCTATCCACGGTTACGTCACCGGCTATTGCGACGGAGAAGCTGATAACCGCCGTCTCTAACCTTAAAACCGAACCGCCTTCGTTCTCATCCGGTATCATCCGATTACAGGTACGTAATAGTTTTCTCCATTTTGTGCAATAAGACATTCATACTTACGCCACGTGGAGATCCAGCATTGGTATGTGTGATGTTATTTTCATTTACTCTTGTCGGTTGCAAGAATCATTGAATGACTATTTAAAAATATTATTGTTAGAGGCAGGGGTCCGAATTTGAATTATTTTGGAATCATTGTTAAATTAAATTATACAATATTTTACAAAATAAATTATTGTATAAATAAGAAAATACAAAAAAAAATTTCTTTTATTAAATTTGAAAAAATACATTTCTTTATTCAGTGTATGATTCTACAGTATTTTACAAAATAAGTTATTGTAAAAGTAATAAAATACCAAAAAGATATGTCTCTTATTCAGTTTAAAATTCTACATTATTCTACAAAATAAATTATTGTAAAAGTAACAAAACACCAAAAATATTTCTTTTATTCAGTTTGAAAAATATTTTTCTTTTCTTTTATTCAGTTTAAAATTCTACAGTATATTACAAAATAAATTATTGTAAAATATTATATTCATGTTTACGTCAAATTTGAAAACCTTATTAAACACGGCTTTGTTCCGTTCATTATATTCATAATCTTTCCCGCGCAAAATCAAAACAAAAACCATAACTTTTCTAAGACCTTTTAAATCTTGTGACCAACAGGTGCCCATTGACCAGACAATCGGTGCAATAGATTGGCTTCATGCGCAAAATGATGCTCTTCCTCGCAGTTTCTTTTCATGTCGTCGCAGCGACGCTGGCCGTCAAGATCTTCTCCAAGACTTGGCGAGCGAGAATGTGAATGGATCATCTGATCATAATCCGGTCAGTGTTGCTGGAATCGGGTCTGCTGCATTTTTCCGTGATCTGAGCCCATTCTCTCATGATCACTGGAGATGTATCCGAAGGTAGTTTCTTGGTATTACAAGAACAGAGAAACTCGAGATGTTCATGAAAGTTTGATTCATTGTGTTGTTGTTTGGTGTCTGTCTTCTAAGGTTTCTGTCTTCGACGTCTCCTTTGATTCGTGCGTACGGTGGATTTCGGTTTGATGCTAGAGGAAAGATCGCTGTCGAATGGGAACAGTTTGGCTCCTTTTATTTCACAGTGCCTCAGGTATGACAGACAATCTTGATTTCTTTCAAGAAAGTTTTTATTACCATTTTTTATTGGTTGAATGATACTTTTCATAGCCTCATAGGTCGAGTTTGTTGAGTTTGGGGACAACTCAATGCTGGCTGCAACTGTTGCTTGGGACGAGGAGATCTCATGGACGCTTGAAAATGCTATTGAAGCACTTCAGGAGACTATGCTTCAGGTTCACTATCCTATGAAAACTCTGCTCCTTACTTGGCTTGTACAGCAAAAAGAAAAAAAGTCTTAGGATGATCTTTATACTTGGTTCAATCAGGTTTCTTCTGGAATAAAGAGAGGAAAGAGAGAATCTTTAGGAGTTTCTGTTGTTAGCAAGAACCATGTTCCTAGTGAAGGAGCCTATCACCCTGCTGTAACTAGTGCTCTGGAGATTATAAAGGCCGAAAATTCACCCCTAAGCAAGGTACTTTAGGAACCATATATAAATCTTATTTTTTACTTTAATTCATTTATTGGTTTTCATGAACCTGATGATTTTGGTTTTGGGAATCAGGTTGTGCTTGCACGCAGCACTAGAATCATTACTGATACCGATATTGATCCTATTGCTTGGTTAGCACGGTTGCAGGTGTCTTTTCTTCCCTAGCCCATTCTTTACTCTAATCACTTTCTACGGTTATTGCCATTGTAAATGTTCAAACCTCAGCCTAATTGTTAATATGACAGCGTGAAGGACAAGACGCGTATCAATTCTGTCTTCAGCCACCAGGTGCACCAGCATTCATAGGAAACACGGTAGGTTTATACTTACGTCTACATCCTTATAAATAAGATATTGACACACTCTGTTGTTTAGCTGCTGAGAAAAAATGTGGAATCAAGTGTTGGTTCTGAGTTCTGACATACATCTTTATGGAACAGCCTGAGAGACTCTTCCACAGAAAACATCTAGGTGTCTGCAGCGAGGCGTTGGCTGCAACCAGGCCTAGAGGTGATTCAGCAGTTTCGGATATGGAAATAGAGCGTGACTTACTAACGAGGTCAATACTTTTATTGGATGCATGTTTAGAAACTTATAAGTATGCAGGCTGATATCATTTGCAAATATTTTTTGCAGTCCTAAAGACGATCTTGAGTTTTCCATTGTGCGAGAGAAAATAAGAGAACAACTAAATGTATGTTCTCCATGAACCGCAGTTCCCTGCTTCAAGTAGAAGCCTAGAATAATGCCTTTAATTTACATTTTTTAGACAATTTAATAATAATAATTATGTCACTTGTTTCATACAACAATCAGCTTTCTTTAGTGGAAACTTAGTTGTCTATGAAAAAAACTTAGTTTTCTATGAATAAAGAAATGCTAGAACATGTTTCATCTTCTGCTTTGCAGGCTATATGTGACAGAGTAATTGTGAGGCCCCCCAAAACAGTGAGAAAGCTTGCAAGAGTACAACACCTATATTCTCAGTTGGCAGGGCAGCTAAGAAGAGAAGATGATGAGGTTAGATAACCGTTTTGTATGGTTTAATATGCCATGACCAACTTAATCACTTGATTTGTTGTGCTTCTTATTTGAATATATTTACATTCATTTATAGTCATCTTGGCGTTGAGTGAACAAAGCTACTATTTACTCCAAAATATGGTTTTGTTTATTTTCAGTTTGACATCTTAACTGCTTTGCATCCAACGCCAGCTGTTTGCGGATGTCCAGTAGATGAAGCAAGGCTTTTGATTAAGCAAATTGGTAAAATATGCTTTGATTTTGCCATTTTATACTTTTAGCACTAAAATAGATGCTTACACTTAGTGGGTTATGATAAGTTTTTCCTATGTACTGAGATTTGATTCATATTCTTCTTCTTCTTTTTTTAGAGTCATTTGATAGAGGAATGTATGCTGGACCTGTTGGATATTTTGGTGGTGGAGAGAGTGAATTTTCTGTAGGCATAAGATCTGCTTTAGTCGAGAAGGTGAGTATTTCTTTTACTTATAACAACTTTACTCAGTGTAGAAAACTTACAGTTATGTCATTGCACGTATCTGATCTCTTCTTTATTTATTTTTGTGTGTTTCTCAGGGTCTTGGAGCATTGATCTATGCAGGAACCGGAATAGTTTCAGGAAGCGATTCATCCTCGGAGTGGAACGAGCTTGATCTTAAGATCTCTCAGGTGAGAAATTTTTGTTCTTTAAGACATCAATGCAGTTTTCATATCTTTATGAAATCTGAACCTATTGATAAATATATGTTTGTTCCTGCAGTTCATTAAATCACTTGAACATAAACCAGCTTTGCAGCCGATCAACTAAAGAAAGACAACTGAGATTGTTTCGTAAATTAAGTTGCTATATTTAAATTGCTTTGTATCATTCATTGTGTGTCTGGTGCCAATGTTGTAAACTAAAAGTAAATCTAATGATGCTGCATCAAATTTAAATATTTTTGTTTAGCTATTTGTTGTCTAGTTTCTGACCAAAGATAAGCCTTGCAAAGTTGGTGTATGACGCACGTTATGATCCAAAGCTGACGTCTACAAGAGAAAATGACATTCTTTTTACAACAACAAAAGACAACAATTACCGCTCCAAAACAAATATTTTTTATTAGATGGTTAGCAAAGAGCCGTAATAAGATTCTATCAATAGTGATAGTGATAGGGCTAGTAATCAAATGGGATTTTATCAATAAGAAAAGAGAAAGATAGAATCCTATTTGTTCCCCCTTATAATTTTAAATGTGATCCAAAAGCTAATCTTCATTTCCTCCTCCCATCAGGCATATTCTCTTCTACTTGTTCTCAGAATCATATCTCGCTATTTAATTAAGAGTAATTCGTGCCAGTGCACCCAAAGACACCTCTATCTAATCATATCTCACTACCTCTGGGTTGCATGTCAGATTGCTCCTTCCCAACCATTGGATAATTCCATGGCTCGTGCATTGTCGAAAAGAAAACTAAACAGTCCCACTTTTCCTTTTTGCATGACCTTTTTATTAATCGATATATAGTTACCACTTCTTAATAAATAGAATTTACAAGATATGCTCAAAAATCAAAAGTTTTTTTATTTATTGAGAAGTGGTAACATTTTCATTGGCCGCTATCTATGCATGTAGCCTCCTAACATATAACTTAATGTCATTGGTAATATTTTTATTGGCCGTTATTGATGCATGTAGCATGCTAACATATAAGTTAACATATGAAAATTTCTGATTGCGAGATTTAGCTTTCACACTAAACAATATATCAACTAACTAACCATCTATCAAACTATGTATCAGCTAACAAATTATGTATATTCACAAACAAGGTTATTCAGATGAATGGATCATGTCTCAGATGAGTTCGTGAAACACATCGAAGGTTTTCAAATCCTCCATGTGGTGGTTATGGTTGGGAAATCAGTGATCATGATATATGTCTGGTTAGCTGTTACAAATTTGTATTAGATGATATAAGTTTTGTTAACTACAACAAAATATTACAAAAGGTTACAAATTAAGTGTTTGTTAACCAATAAATGGTTTATTAACCGATATATGGTTTGTTAACTGCTAAAAACATAGTTATAAAGTAGTGGGCGTTAGATGATTTACCATATATTCTCAATCTGATAAAAAAAACATGAGTTGAAGGTGCAGAAAGCGATGTAAATAGTTGTTCTTAGTTGGTACATGATTTGTTATTTGATAAAGTTTGTCATATGTAGAGATTTCCTATTGTCAACATTTTACTTGATGCATGCTTCGAAAAATATGTTACTTCGGCCGGTAAAAAATACTATATGTAAACAAAAAAAGCAATAAATATCATACTGATCCATAAACATCTTATTAGATATGCTTGTGTTGTCTATGATAACAGTCAACCTATAATTTAACGTTCCTTTTATCTCTAGCATATAACTATGCATGTTAACCGCCAAAAAAATGTTACACACCAATGCTAATTGTGTGAATTCCAAGTTTAATTTTGGCAATCCAAACATACAGTCGTTTACTCTAGACAATAGATTTGTAATATGTTAATAACAAAATTTAACTTCTAATGTTAACCGATTGAAGTTTTCCAGCAAAAAAATCACGTTAGCGATAGATAACATTAGCATAAATGTTATGTAAACATGTTGATCAAAATTATTATTATATAAAAGGAGAAATGTGTGATTTACTTCAAAAAAAAATATTTTAAAAAAAAACTAAAAAAGAAAAAGAAAAAAGAAAAAAGAAGAAAAGAAACTGCCAAAAAAGCTGTCCAAGTAAAAAAAAGCATTACGTAGAGTCGCAGAGCGCCCTACCAAACCTGCTCGAAATGATGTATCAGTACTGTGGTAGTTCATGTCTTTCTGTGTCAGACACGAAAAAGGTATTTTCGACAATTCAGCACCAAAAGGGTATTGTGCTGCTCAGTTACTTCACATCATACGCAAACAGCTAATTTGGTTTCTTATTGGGGATATTTACCTCATTGTCTCTTTAATTAAATGCTTTATTCATGTACCCATAGTCTAAAAGACACATTTCTATTATGAGATTAATATAAATATTCTTTTACCCATCACTTGAGGAAGTAAATAAACAACTTGTTAGATGTGACTTAGTGTAAAACTTATAATATACACATAAAAAGGTTCATGATAAATCTCTAATTAGTGATTCTTAATTACAACATAGTGATATATGTGCATGCACCATGGTTGATAGATAGTTATAAAAGGATAGTTTACCACAGAAATATACAACTTCCTTTGCTAACTGTTGAGTGCTGAGGCTCATATTTACCACAGGAAACAAACTTTTCAGTGTGAAAATGAGAAGTAAAGAGACGATCATTGCGATAAAAAAATGATTTTCCTTCAAAATGCTTGATTAAAGTTTGAGAAACGGCAACGAGGAGATTCCCTTTTATAGTATTTGAAAATTAAAATTAAAAACTTTGTATGTTTTATTGCATTCAACTAAAAACCATTTGACAATAAATAGTAATCTATTTTTCTCCCATTATCAACAAGCCTCGGTTCTATTGTCAATGTAGGTTAACAACTTTTTATTTTCGTATCTTCATGTTATCTAATAATAGCTACCTAGATGAAAAGTAAAGGATAAATTCCTTGTCCATGTTATAAACAAAGGAGAATATTCATTAGCCATGACAACAGATAAAACGAACCGTGAACGTTCCTCTTACAACAAACAAACAGAAAAATGAAATATGCGTTTGCTGACAAATAATTATGGAATACCAACTCATGTCCTCTCCTTTTGATAAAGTGGAGTCTTTATTAAGTCAAACAAATATCTACTCAAACACTTTTGTTTGGACCGTTTGGTGTAATGTCCAGTGAACTTTTTGGTTCTTTTAGTGAAGTCCTTCGCCCCTCCAACTTCTATATATACCTGCATATACACACATACACATTACACACATTTATTGAGAGCAGAGTAGAAAGCAATGGAGGCTGAAAAGACAGAGAAGAAGATTACAGAGGAAGAGGATGATGAGTCTAAGATCATCTACAGAGGGTGGAAAGTCATGCCCTTCATTATTGGTACTAACTGATCCATATCTCTTAAACTGTTTTTTAACTTATATTATTAATATTGAAACAAAACAAGATTATAAAGTATACTGCAACCTTACAACTAATATCGTTGAGAATATGATATCTTATTATTTACATAAATATCAATTAATTGATGATAACCAAATTTTTTTCTGCTTTTCTTTGTCTACCACGTTTCACTTCTTTTCTTTGCTTTAAAATCCCATATTTTATATAACATTTTGATTAGTGTGCTTTGTCTTAATTTGTTAGGAAATGAGACATTTGAGAAGCTTGGAATAGTTGGGAGCTCATCAAATCTAGTTATATACTTAACCACGGTTTTCAACATGAAAAGCATCACGGCAGCGACAGTAGTCAACATCTACTCTGGTACAAGCAACTTTGGCACAATCGTCGCCGCTTTCCTCTGCGACTCTTACTTCGGCCGCTACAAAACCCTATCTGTCGCCATGATCGCTTGCTTCCTCGTAAAACCCAAACCTAACAACCCATGTTACAAAACTCAATGATCCTGCTGTTTATGTCTGAACGTATGTATCTTCTTTTTTTGTCTGATTCAAAGGGTTCGGTGGCAATGGACCTAACAGCAGTGATCAATCAGCTGCATCCAGCTAAATGCGCTAAGGAAATAGGAAGCGTGTGCAAGGGGCCATCCATCGTACAGATAATGTTTCTCGCCGGAGCAATGGTTTTGCTAGTGATCGGAGCCGGTGGGATTAGGCCATGCAATCTCCCGTTTGGTGCTGACCAATTCGATCCTAAGACTAAAGAAGGGAAACAAGGGATTGAGAGTTTCTTTAATTGGTATTTCTTCACCTTCACGTTTGCTCAAATGGTGTCGTTAACGGTCATCGTCTACGTGCAGTCGAACGTGAGCTGGAGCATCGGTTTAGCCATCCCAGCTATCTTAATGTTTCTTGGTTGCCTCGTCTTCTTCTCTGGTTCTAAGCTTTATGTCAAGGTTAAACCTAGTGGCAGTCCTATTCACAGCATAACACGCGTCATCGTAGTCGCAATCAAGAAAAGGAAGTTGAATCTCGTTGGTTCGATGTACACCCACACTGCAAAGGACTTCAGGAACTCGAAACTGAGCCATACAGAGCAGTTTAGGTTATAAGAACTTTCCCTTTTCCTATTAGTTTCTTGCGGAACAAGTCACAAACGTTTTAGGTTTTTTTTTTGCAGGTTCCTTGACAAAGCGGCAATCCAAACGCCAGAGGACAAGCTCAACATAGACGGCTCTCCGGCGGATCCATGGAAGCTCTGCAGTATGCAGCAAGTGGAAGAAGTGAAATGCGTGATTCGGGTGCTTCCGGTTTGGCTCTCAGCAGCCTTGTTCTATGTAGCTTATATACAACAAACAACCTACACAATCTTCCAGTCTCTTCAATCCGATAGACACCTCGGTTCAAAGAGTTTCCAGATCCCTCCCGCCACTTATACAGTCTTCTTGATGCTTGGAATGACGATATTCATACCTATCTATGACCGCGTCCTTGTACCTTTCCTTAGAAAGTATACAGGCAGAGACAGCGGTATCACTCAACTGCAAAGAGTTGGAGCAGGAATGTTTCTATGTATCACAAGTATGATGGTGTCAGCAATTGTAGAGCAACGCAGAAGAACTGTAGCTCTCACAAGACCGCCACTAGGCTTTGCACTGAGGAAAGGTGCAATCTCTTCGATGTCCGGTATGTGGCTGATTCCTCAGCTAGTGCTAATGGGTGTGGGAGACGCTCTAGCTGGAGTTGGTCAGATGGAGTTTTACTACAAACAGTTTCCAGAGAACATGAGAAGTTTCGCTGGTTCTTTGTATTATTGTGGGATTGGATTGGCGAGTTACCTCAGCAGCTTTCTGCTATCAGCTGTGCATAATATCACAGAGGGATCTTTGGGTGGGAATTGGCTTCCTGAAGATCTAAACAAGGGAAGACTGGAGTATTTTTACTACTTTGTTGCTGGTATGATGACTATAAACTTTGCTTATTTCTTATTAGTCTCACATTGGTACCGTTACAAAGATATTGTGGCCAAGGACAATGACATAGATAAGGTTTCAGTGTAATAACTATTCCCTCTTTGAGTTTAGGATTTTGAGTTGGGTTTGAGATGAATAAATATACACAACCTTTGAACAAAACATGACACACAAATACAACCCAAAATGTTCATACAAGGACCATAGCTTCTGTATAAACCGGAAAAATCAAAGCGCGGAATCATTATTATTATTTTTTTTATAACACCAACTTATATTAAAAGACTCAAAGAGCTTGAAAGTTTACAATTGAAGCATAAGATTCCGAAAACATGCTCGACAGTACAACGAAAGTAGAAAGCAATACAAAACATAGAAAGATAAATCCTATAAGATGCGAGTCAAGCTCATCAAGATGAAGAACCTCATGGAGAAGTTTCACCTTAATCCAAAAAGCTTGTTCGCGAGAACAATTGATAGTCGAAATCCACGTTGATACACCAATAAAAAGCGGTTGGACTGTTGCCCGGCAAGAGCTTTTGGTGAGAAGCTCATGGGCTTGGGGCAAAACCGAGAAGAAGAAGTCCTATTTGACTAGAGTTGGCACTGAAGTTGACACGATCAGTTTTAAACTCAACAAAGCTTCTCAACCGGACTGTGTGAATCTCAAAAGTTAACTTAGCCTTCGTAAGGACGCTTAGGACAATGGAGTTGGATGACAGACTGAACCGTTTAATCGGGTCGAAACCTAGGCCCTCAACATTATCGTCTCGAAGCCAATAGTTTGTAACCGGGATAGACCTGAGCCTAATATCATCACACTCGTTCTGGATGAGTAAGAGGCAGAGTGCTTCAGTACGGTCGAGTCTCCTTGCACTAGACTTCGGAGTGTTCCTCCGATTTGTTGGAATGAGAACACATGGCAGTGGAGGAGCGAACTGACCTTATTCTATAGCAGCTCCGGTGTGAAGGTCGCGTAGTTGACTCTGTGAAGACGGTGTAGTGTGATGGAGACGCAACATTGACATAGAATTGAGTAAATTTGGCGAAGCCACACTCTAGCACAGAAAATACGACGACGAGGAGGGAGGTGGGCGAAACGGCGAAAGAGGCGAGGGAGACGGTGATGTAGGAGTTGTGATGGGAGGGTGAACGGGGTATTGGGCCTTGGGAGGGTACAGAGACGGCAAACATCAAGCAAAGAGTATGCGTCTGTGTAGGACTCCGAGATGATGTACACAAGATTCGGCACGGCAGAGAGGCGTAACCTCGTTTGGTGTTGGCTTGTTCCGGCTGAGAGAAGAGATTGAGAAGTGCAGCCGGAGGAGAGATGGCTACAGGTAGACAAGCAGATCTGTTAGGCCACCGCTGAGCTGAGCAGATCCATACTTTCCACTCGAACTAGGTGGAGTAGCGGCGATGACAAGACGTTCAGGCGAGGCAGTAATGGTAGGACGCGGGGTGAAACCATGACGGCAAGACGAAGGGTTTCAACAGCAAAAGCAAAACGAGAGCTTGAAGCAGTGACGGTGAGATGCGTGACGGCGGAGGTACTTAGCTGAACGGAGAACATGACGAAGAGAGCATAAAAGATGAGTCGGACCATGGCGGAAGAGGAGATGTGGCGACGCCGGCAACCGGAATCCGACGCCGGCGTCGAGGAGGTTGAACGATGGAGGCGCCTTGGTTTGTGTGCCATAGAGAGTTTTAGTCGAGGGCGAACTCGTAATGGAATCGTAGCGATAGCGCATAATTATTTTGTTCTTAAAAATTTTATGAATCCGTTTGTTTTTGTTCACTAATATATTAAGACATGAGCTTTCAATTTTTTGGTTCAAGATATATACGACCCGTTTGGTTTTGGTTTGATTATTTTTCTTTTCCATTTTATCTAGAAACTTGATAAAATTTCTGAGTTCAATTCGGTTATGGTTTGATTCTTGTTTTTCAGATAATTTTAAATAATTCGATTAAAAATCACATATTTGTTTTTTTTGGGAAAAATGGAGAAATTTAAATATTTAAAAATATTCAGGTGATTCAGTTCTATCGGAAATTTAGGATAATCATTTTTTCACATACTAATACTTCTAATTTTTGTAAACTTATCTATATTGAAGTTGATTTTATTATTGAAAATAAATTACATAAAACTCTTATAATACAAAATAACTTCACGGAATCTATATATAAAATGTGTAGGTTGTGATCGTTTATACATAAGATGCTCGCAAATTGATAAACATAATTTGATTGGACGTTAGCTTCGAAGCGTGTGATTATGTTTTGGTTGAAACAAATTATCTAATAAAATTATAAATTATGTATTTTTAAGATGTGTTTCATAATTTTTATATATTTTTCCATGTTATTTTTAAATAGATTTAGATATGTTAAATTATTGAGACCGGAAGAGAATTACAATTCTATTATATATGATTTTTCAAAATTTTGATATTTAAAAAAAAAACTATAGGTGTCATTTTATATTTAACTAAAGTTGTGGCAATTTAAATTTCCAATCCCACCACCGTTAACAAAAGCTAAAGTCTTATTTTGAAAATGCTCAATATATTTGTCATTGGATTAAAAAATAATTCTCAAAACAGACAATATAGGTTTATATTATGTCAAAACAAATATTTCATATGTTCTGCTTTGCTATGTCTGAATAGTTACTCTTATTAGTTTTAGAGTTAGAAGTAACGTTACGAGGAATTAGCCCAAAATATAAATACACTAAGGTGTAAGATTTCATTCATAAGAATTGTTATTAATGCTTGTGTTCAAGAATATCTAATTAGAACACTGAACTTAGGATAATTAGGCCCAAGCGAAAGTATGGTCTCTTATCTGAATTAATTCTCATGAACTAGGATTACTAGAAACAAGTGACAGCTGATCTAGTCAAACTAATGAACTTCTCGAACAGCTCGGTAACGTTTGACTAGGTAAACATCGAGTGACGCTAGTTACAAAGCGTCGGTCGACATTCGAACAATATCAACAAGCAACAACTGAGATATAGATTTAGATCAATAGGATTTATTTGCACGCGGAAGCTGAAATATATTGCAATTAGAATTCGTGTTCTAGGATTGAAAACTTAGCATCTATATCACTATAATCCCAATTACATGAATCCCTAAATCTAATTATTTTTTATAATTGTTTACAATCTCAAATCAATCAATCAACCGAACAATTGTCTTGTTCACCTCTGCTATTTACTGTTTAATTGTTTACCTAGCTTAATCATAAACTTGTTAGAATATATTGTGTGTCTTACCTCCTGAATTTGATCCATAAGTATTACAACTGAGCATCTTATTTGAAAGAGTGAAGCCACTCATTAGGATAATTTGAGTGATATCAATTAAACATAATTAAAACATTTGTTCATGAGCTAAAGATATGTACTTTTTTATAATTATAAATCACAATCATTAAGCATTGAAATCAAACAATAAAGAGAATACAATTATTAGCTTAAAAAAAACTAAATCTCCAAAAAATGCAATACACGGAAAACTCCAGTGAAATTAAACTTACGCACCAGACTATTATATCTAAAATCATACACATATATATATATATATATATATACTAAAATAACAACATTATCATCCTCTTATTATTAAAGGAAGAGCATTTTTAATAAACAACTTTGGTTTAGTAAATTAATCACAACTTTGCCATTTTCCTGACGTGGCGGCACCACCGCTCTCCTCAGCAATCTTAATTTATTAACATTTAATTACTAGAGAATTTACGCCAATTGCCATTAGTATTCATATTACATATTTTGTGAATCCATTATAACATAAGCTAACGAACAATTAATAATCGTTCCTTTTAAAGAACACTAGCTTTTGACCCGCGCGCCCGCGCAGATGTATATTTTGTAGAATTTAATATTTTTGTTAGTTGTAGACTTGTAGGTTAATGTTTCATAGGTTATTGAGTTATGATATATTGTGTATCTTGGTCATTTTGCTAAGTGTCGAATTTTTAAATTTTAGTTGCATTCTTTTTCATTTGTATTTTTTTAACTTTTACTTTGTAAATTAAAAAATTAACTTGATTAATTTTGATCTTAGAGTAAATTAAACAATTTAGATCTTTAGTCCAAACTTAAATATTACATTAAACAATTAAATCTAAAATATTAGAGTATTTTGTTTAGATTGAGTGTGTTTTATTAAATTATACTATTAAATTTGTGTGATAAATTATTTTAAAAATTACATTTGATTTAAAATTTTTTAAACAAAAATTTACAGCAAAAATTACAAATTATGGAAAATCATACCCAAAAAACATTCTCAAAAAGTATTCGGGTGCACAATTATATATACAAAGCCCATTTAGATGAATTGAAATAGGCAATTTATTTTTGACTTCAAATTAGTGGGCTTAAAATATTAATCGAAGCCCAAATTATTTTTTTTCCGGGAAAAGAAACAGAAACAGTTTTCTTTGTACTACTTCTTGGTTTCCGTTCTTGTAGATCTCTCTGTCGGTGCCGTCCGCTTTCTGGCGATAAGTTCCATCTCAGGGGGTTGAATTTCTCTCTCAAAAGAGGAAAGATGGTTAGATCCATTGAGAAGTACAACAGATTTTGCAAACAGGTATGATTTTTGGAGGTTTAGGTTGAAATTATTTATCAGAGATAACCGGGACCGAGCTTATCTTGATTTGTTGTTCTAGATTCTGTGTTATGATGGTTTTTTAAATCAACTGAAGGGGTCATACGAAGAGCTTTCTGTCGGATAGATATAGCACGGTCCCGGTTTAATCATGAAGACCTGTCAAGACTCACTATAAGCTCTGCTTTGTCCACGGAATGCTTCGTTACAGTACTTGATCACTTCGTCAACAACTCATATATCTTTGTTCCAATGAACAGATGTTTATTAACTTTGGTCACTCTATTTGTTAAGTCAATCGATCTACTTTATCAAAGGTTAGATTCATAATCGATTATTTTGATTAAGATTCAATGAATAGTTTTCTTCCCTAAATTTTTTGATTGTTTCTCTTATGGAATGATAGATCTCTAGTCTCAATGAGTATGCCGGCAATTAACCTTCGTCTTTAGAGACATAAGGTCGTAAAGTCAAAATCAACAGTTTTTAAAATTTCTGTATCTATTTTTATACAATTGTGTCAATTCTGATATTATCCTTTTTAATTGTGACGCATGTTTGAGTTGGACGTTGTGTGAAGCAATTTCTAGTAATCCAGATGCAAAGTAAGCCAGCAACCTTGGCGAACAAAAGACTTCGAATACGGTTAGTATTTCTTAGCTATCACAACTAATTCATAAGTACCAAGCAATGTAGGACCATCTTGAATATGTTGTGATTATGAAAGAACGCTGGCTTAAGTATAAATGTTT
>NC_027752.1:9216212-9217529 GCF_000695525.1 Brassica oleracea var. oleracea
ACCTTTTTTCAGAGACCTCTCTACTCTTCCACCAAGAGAAGTGAATGAAAAAACCATATTGTAGGGCCTTATATGTTTTTGAAAATGTCTGCTTCTTGGATCATCTCCTTGCAAGAGATTTTTTAAGACTGTTGGTGGTTCCTTCAACAACGGCAATTTCACTTGTCCTTGCATACAACATAATGAAAATGTAGGATTCTTTGCCTTTCTCCGCTTGTTTAGCCGTTCTCCATACCACATGATAGCACCACAATGAGAACAGTTGTATTCTGGATCACCTTCATCTAAGTAGTCTAAATATTTGACATCAAAATAGCAACACGTAAATAAGAATATAGGAACATAAAAGATGTTATTGAATGAAGAAAACAAACAAAACCAATACCGTTTTCAGTATAATACTTTTGGTAAGAAGGTTTTGGCGCCTTTACAACACCAACAGTGTGTTCTGCATCTAATGCCACTCTCTCTCTATCATTTGGCTCAACCTCTGGCTCAAAATCCATAGGATCATCTACATCAGAGTCTTCATTTTCTGTATCAGTATTCTCTAGAGAAGAACATTCAAAGACTTGCTGGCTATCTGTATCAATGATCCCTGCGAAAAAATACTCTTATATTATCACTCAGCTCAGTCCATTAAAAAATCGTTTGTTTTCAAGATTTGGTTACCTACAAACAAATCAGTTCCGACAAATCCATCTTCTTCTTCTATGGACTGAGCTGGCGCATCGAAGTTATCTGATGATGAACTGCGTTGTTTTTTCCTCAGATGTGCTGTATTAGTAATGTCTTTCAATACATTACTTGAACTTCTGGTTTGATGGCAAGCCTTAGTTTTCATAGATTTGAAACTCTTCTTTTGTAGATCCTCTATTATAATATTAAAGAAGGTTAAAATGATTATGAAAAATGAGCAGGTTAGAATATTATATATATATATATATACACAGTAAAAAAACAAACAAACACTTACTTGATAATGAGGTTAAGCAGCTGCTAAACACCGGGGTGTCATTCACTTGGTCTTTTATCTTTTCTAGACCTTTGAAACATTAGAAAATGAAAAACATTTTTTATATCTTGTTGATTGTACATGATGATACTTAATAGTTCCTTTTAGATGAATGACTTACCAAGGATACATCTTCTTTTATTTAAAGGTGTTTGTGGTGAAAGCTTGCTTATTTGTTGATATGGAGGAATAGTGTAGCTTGGAACTTTGTGATTCTCAATATTTTCGAAGAGTCTATAGTAGATAGAACTTATAGGAATCGGCTGGTTTGAGATGGGATTAGAAAACCTCTGAATCTCTTC
>NC_027752.1:9217629-9261107 GCF_000695525.1 Brassica oleracea var. oleracea
GGCATAGGGATGTAATATTTGTGCAACTTTAAGGAGTAAGATTTATTTGTACTTCTGCCTTAGTTTAGATTATTGCAAAATGACATGCACATCATTGCCATCTCTTTAGATAGACCATCAACTTTTTACGGACTGTTTGACATTTTTCCGAAAAGTAAAAAATAACTCTTTTTATTATTTTCGTGGAAAAAGTAAATCATTCGTCCCAGTTTCTGATCTGGGTATATGCTTCTTCTGGATCCAAAAACTAATGTCAATGTCTCGCCACAGATTGATGTCGCTCTTTGTCGCCATCTTCAAAACTCATGTTTGATTTTCCATAATCGTCAAGTAAATCGGAAAGTATGTTAGCAAAAAAAAAAGAAAAGTAAATCGGAAATTTTGAGTTTTATCAACTTATGAATCGGAGAAAATTGGGTGTTTTATATTCAGCCATTCAGGGAATTTGTGTATGAGGGTTTTCTAACGGACCTGGAGCTCATTACCTCTTCCATGTGCTAATTTCAGTTTCTTTTTCTTCAGACAAAAAAAAAGCGAAAGTAAATGCGTTGATGATTTTTCAGCAAGGAAGAAGAAGATCACGTCATATTAAAACTTTTTTTTATATATAACTAGGATCGGTCCGGACGAAATGTGTTACATTTATATTTTTCATTACGGATATATGATTGTTAATATGCAAATCCAATGGTAGAGTCTCTGGCTCCAGTCATAAGCAAGGTGGATTCAACAGCTTCACAGACGAATTTTTCAGAGTCAATATCATTAAAAGGAATCAGAATCAACAATTTAATTTAGTGTTATTTTTGGATAGAATGCTTAGCCTTTTACATATCCATGATTTATACACATTAGCTATTTTACATGGACAAAGACTCGTGATTAGAGAAAATAACATTACAAAAACGTTTAAAGAAAATCATAATGCCTCTCCTTGTCTTTAATGGTGATGTCAAAAATATTAGGAAAGTTTGTCCCAAACAATGCGGTTAGAGCTTATAAATTAAAACCAATTGTCGAAAGGAATTGGAGAGCCTGCAAACGGGCCAATTAAAATGGTTAAGATCTCATATCGTTAACAGGTTTGAGATCATATAGAAAAATCGTTTAACCTTTTCTGCTAAATTATTTTAAATTTCTATACAAATTTGTAAATATTTAGTTTATTTTCAATAAAAAAATGACTTTGTTTCTGGTGGTCTATCCACGCTAGCGGACATTATTTCATTGTTATTTGAAGAATTTGATGTTTGCAGTAAGTATGCAAGATTGCGAAGTTGATTTATGGCATATAAAATTAGTCAGCTTAATATATGCATATTTAGAGAAGTTCTTTAGTTGAGATAGGAAATTCAAAAATAATTCATTTGTTGTTGGTTATTATACAGAAGAACTGGCTACAGTTCCATGTGGTTATCATTTATAAAAGAATACATAGAATTCATGATGATGAGACAGAAGGAAAAACACCAGAATCAATCATATATCAAGAAATAATGAACACTTCAGTCATCATTGAGCTTCTCTGCCAAGATCTCAACTGAAAGGATAGCAATTGACCTCAAAAGCTTCACCTATCTTAAGAAATTTACTTTTTAATCTTTCACCAAAATAGAAGATAATAAAATACATGTATCTTCGCCAGGAGTATTATTTTAGATCACAATCCAAACTTTAGTATAAATATATATTTTTCTTCAAATCATTCCATGTAGAAATATTCTTGGCTAGGTAGATCAACAAAACAAAATAAAACAATAGAGGCAGAACCAACGTCAAATATAAACATATGCAGATGAGAACGTATAAACTACATATAGAATTTAGACTCTAACTTGCAAGCGTCTATGGCGAGGAAATTTATATACATTAAGAAAGCAGTCAAACTCCTGCAATAGAAAAAATGCTGCACTTTTAATGTCTAAGAAACTAAGAGTAGAAAATAAGAAGTTAACCTTCTCCCCGTAGTTGGGATCAAAAACAAACTCCTCAATGACAAACTATCGTGTTAAGATATCTCCCTAGTTGCGCAAAATATGATCCTCTTGAACACCATAGACTTTTCGTGAGGCTCCAGCCCAGTGAAGAAGCTTTATTTGCTTTGTTGGATCAATAGACTTCTCTTGTTAAGAAGGACAGCTTGTAAGGCTATTTGCAGAAAACACAACTTAAAAGGTAAAACAGTCGCAAATCTCGTACTTCCTGCAGAAAGAGCCTCGAGAGCGTCTTCACCCACTTGTTATGATTCTATCTACCTCTGTTGAGGGGTAACACTTTTATAGGCTGAAGCAAAAATATCACCAGCCTAGAAAACTCACAACAGACACATGAATGCATGAGATACATATCCAATGCTTTAAGATAACAGTTTAAATATGTAATTAGCATAATGAAAGTCATGTATAGTCAAGTCACTTAAATTGTATTGACCAAAGATCATCTATAATACTATATTTTACATAACCACGATTCACAAAACTGTTAAATTAGTTATGAACCAAATGAGGACTCTCTCTCATAGTACCTAGTCAAGAAGGAGCTTGTACTCCAAAAGTTACATTGTAAGAATGCTGTTTCTGGAGCACAATCATTGGAGTTGATAAGATTTATAAGATACTGCTCAAGTACGACTTTGGATTTTCTTGTTAAGGGAGTCAACAAAAATAGGTACATAAACTACAAAAATGGATATAAAGATTTAACCTTTTTGGATTTCTAGAGTTGTCTAACCCGAAGCAAACGCAGGAGGAGCGATCTCCACCATGTCGGAATCCATTGACGACGTTCCTCAAGATTGATTCTTTAAGCCTCACAAAACAAAACAGATACAAAAGTGATTCAAAGAGCCGATATAACAATTGCATATGTAAAAGTTCAACTCAAACCGTTTCAGAGATTTGGAAGAAGCTCAGACGTTTCCAAGCGCCGCAGAAAGAAGGAGAGAGACAACCTACGTTTCTTTGCTTCATTAGATTTAGGGTTATCGAGGTCGGGCAGACGGACCGCATACATAATCAGAAAATAGTAGCCCAAAATACTATAGATATTCCCCTAACGATAAAAGCCCAACAAATTCTCAGATTAAACGAAGTGTTGCATTTAAAACAGCCGAGACACGTGTCGGCCTGTCAGGCATCGACTTTCCACGTGGCAAAGCAGGAGTGAGGCGAACATATTTTTATATATATAGATAGATGTTTATAGAAGTCCAACTAATCAAATTGTTAGAGGCCCAATTAAATACCTAAGCTGTAACAGAAATTTTCGTATATTCTAATATGTTAATTGCATGTATTAATTTATAATGATATATTTATAATGATATATATATATCATTTAAATTACGGTAAATTTTGTTTAATAAGAAATTTATTTTGATGTTTATAAATATATATGAAAATACATTAATTGATCGTACGTACTATATGCTTAAATACAGATAACATATTGTAGAATTTATAAATAATGTCCAATGAAAATTCTGAAGGAAACATATTGTAAATTTAATTATATTTCTATCACCTTATCCCGCGCCTGCGCCTAGTATATAGTAAACGGTTATACTTACTTATATTTATACATTTATATAACAAAATAATTTAAATTTTGTACAAATGAAATTGAAACATTACAAATTATTATGATTTGATAATTTTATAATGTCTATACTCGTGCATAAGCACATAACAGTAAACTAATCTAGGTTAACATCTATTTGAAAAATAAAATCGCTTTTCATTTAGTCATTTTCCAACTCGATTTGCTTCAGCTTTCACTCGTCATAAACACACTTTAAAACTTTATTCCTCATCCACTATAATCAAAGTTAAAATCGATTTGGGATCTTCGTTCTTCATTGATTATAGACTAGGATATGGCAAATATTTTTTATCTGTTTTTATGATTTTCATTTTTTCATCGATAAAGTTTGACTTTATTTTGTAAAAAATGTAAACTGTATTGGAATGCAATCATTATTTTAAAGAACATATAGGTTGTTTACTAAAAACACTTATATTTGTGATTTAGATTATGGATGTAAAAAAAAAAAGAGTTTCATTTAAACAAATTTGTTTGGATTTGTACAGCCCATTCCACTTCTCTAAACACATGAAATTTGTTCTGCCTAGCTCTTATTTGAATACTTGCCATGGGATCAAATGTGGATAAAATGAAACTACAGAAGACTCTTGTTTTAGATATAATTTGTAGCTAACATGCTTGAAATATATATTGTTACTTTTACCTTTTTCTAGGGAGATCTAATGAGTATTGGAATCGTCTTAGGGAACACGTTTGATATATGTTAAACGGGACAGTTGGCCGTGGAAAATTAAGCATGAATGATTCAAACAAGGCAGAAGTTGTAGCTAACTTGCTCAGTTATTTCCGGAACTTTGCAAAGTGAAAGAAAATATCTTATTTGGCTTTTATTCAGTCCTTCGCCTAACCCCAACTCGTCTTACAAGTTAAATGCAAGTACACTATGAAATATGCTTTTGATTCAAGCATTACTGCAGACAGCCCAAGGACACAAAATCATATTAATTACAAAAGAATAATAACTTAGTTTCTCTGTTGATGATACACTTTCACGACCCTACTTCTCTTCCTCCCATGAAACCAAACACGATGGCAATTGTAGCAAGAACAGCCTGTGAAAACCAAATAAAGTTTAACTAAATCACAAGATTGTATCTGATCTATACAATATACAATGGAAGACTTACAGCTATTGCACAAGCTAAGCATCATGGTTTCTCTCGTGGGTTGATATACTAGAATGAATATTCCTATTTACCATAGGACTGAACCAAGAAGGAAACCGGTTATGAACCTTCAAGAAAACGAAACCAAATTCTTTCGGATGAATCCAAGTGATTGTATAATAATAACTTAGTATTATACTAACCTTTAGCTTTCTTCAACATCTTCATGTCCAGCTCCTTCACCACAGGACTCCAAAGCTTCAAGAGGCCACAAGCCAATCTTACACGACTACCAACACCCATTTTGTGATTTTGTTTTTGTTTTGCTTTCTTTTTTTGATAGTATGTTGTATATCTATATATAGAGGAGACAAAGAGTAGGCTTGAGCTTGATGAGTAAGTAATATTAACTTTTGGTTTTTGTCCTTACGCTCTGAAGGGACTCCATTGAGAGCATTGTTTCGCTTGACCATTTTTCTCTTAGGGCATTTAACCTTGATTTGTACTTGTTAAACTTTTCATTCATACTTCTGTTTGTTTTATTCATGTTTCTCGATTCTACTCGCAGCAGGCTAAATCGATTTTATAAAGATTCATTTTCGTGGTTTTTGCGAACTGAAGATCTTATATGTAAGAGACTGCATAACTAATGATATCTCTTGCATTTTCTATGATTCGAAACTTTATACTTTCTGGAATCATTACATAAAGAGAAACATTAATCAAATTACTGGATTAGTGGGTGTCCCAAAAAAAATGAAAGGACCACTCTATTATCTCGGCTGACTAATATGCAAGAAATCAAAGACTAATGCAAGAAATCAAATACTAATATTTTGTTTCATTGACTTGGATTTTGTGTGGTTTTATATTTGATTGTGAATTATTTTTTTCAAGATTTCAGACATAAAAGTATAAAAATGAAAAGACCACTATGTTATCTCTATTGACTAATATGAAAGAAATCAAAGGACTAATTCAGATTGCTCTCTTATAATACGAACTAGATCTTAATCCGCGCCCCCGCGCGGGTGTTGGATTTAACTTGCGTTCAATGTAAATTTATAAACCATTGATTTTATAAAATGTCCATTTATATTTTTATGTTTTTGTAAAATATATTTAGAGTAGAATATATTATATTATAATATAGATGTTTTATAATAATTTTTTATATGTACCTAATATTATATTTATAATTTTATAACTTGATGCAATTTGATGTAATTGTAATATTCATATATTAACCTATTAATTTTTTTATTTAAAAATGATTTAATTTTTTACAGTAGGTTTTTATAAATTATTATTAATTTTATGATATTTGGTTTTTTTGAAAATTGTATTGTACTAGATTAATATATACTATATATTAAAATTTGTGTTTTTATTTTCAGCCAGATTAAAATTGTATTGGCTCTCCCGAAGGAAGAATGGTGTCATCTTGATTAAAACACCTTGAGGTTCAAGTTAGACAAAGCCGTAGCAAGACTAATGTGTAAATAAAAGAAATATTTAATTTGTTGTCCGTGTTTCTAAACAATTCTCATTTAATCTGCTATCCAAGTTTTCAAATGACAGAATATGTAAATGAGAAAAAAATATAATGACTAAATATGTAAATAAAAAAATATTTAATCTGCTATCCTTGTTTTAAAATAATTTTTATTTAATCTACTTCCAAACAGTAACAAAAGTTAATTCATTTTTAATAATATAGATATTTTGCTAGTGGGCTCCATATTGCTAGCAACAACTACTCGAAGCAGTAGAGTGAGCCGTTCTTGAGGAAACGGTCCAAACAAGAAAGGACCACTCCGCTGTTTGGTTGTCTGAAACCACAATCTGGAAACGTTGGGCAGATATCTTCAGAGGAATAAGAAGCTGATGTGAACGACTCCATGGGAGAAGAAGACGATGATGAATTCAGGTTCTGCTCAGGTCTGAAATGAACAACCTTGGATCCACCGACAAAGATTCCGTTACAAAGATGTTGTGGCCAAGGACAATGACATGGAGAAGGTTTCAGTGTAATAAAAGATCTGTACTATTACCTCTTTGGGTTTAGGATTTTGAGTTGGCTTTTGAAATAATAAAGACACAACCTTTGAACAAAACATTACATACAAATACAACCCAAAATATTCATATAAGGACCGTGGCTTCTGTAACCTCCCCATCCCTCAAAAGGACAAACCGGAAAAATCAAACAGGAACAGATTGTCCAGTGAGAGCGTCATGGAGATGCAATGATCCATCTTTCATCAGATTAATGCTTAAGCTTTTGAACCTCTCTCTTGAGTATTGTCTTGACGCCTTTCTCCAATCTGTTCCTGCTTTCATCATCGTCACAAACTCATCATAGTTTATACGCCCATCCTGCCAAAACACAAGCAACCCCAACAGTCCAACTCAGAAACTGATATATGTAACTCATCATAGTTAAGGAAGATTGTTTTAGAGATTTTGAAATAACCTTGTCAGCATCAACTTCACGCATGATGTCGTTTAGAACGCTGACATCTGGTTCTCCTAACTCGTCAGTTAGAGCTTCCCGTAGCTCATCAAGCTCGATGTATGTACTTCCATCTTTGTCAAAGAACATAAAAGCTAGCTTGAAAAGCTCGTCGTTCTCTATCTTCTGCAAGTGTATGATCACAGCTACAAACTCTCCATAATCCAAAAACCCATTCCCATCAACATCCGCCTGCGTCACAGCCAAGCCGATTTGAGCAATGTTTTTATCAGAGGAGAAAGCTGTTCATAAGAGAAAGGGGCGAGGCGGAAAAGTACCACTTCCATCAACATTTTGATCTCTGGTTCACCAAGTTGTGAGCCAACCTTTCGAAGTCCAGCTTTGAGTTCCGGGTAAGTTATTCTACCATCGTTGTCTTCATCCATCAGTGAGAACATGTCCTTGATCACTTCAACCTCTTGAACAGACAAGTGCTCCGCAATTACCTGGAGGCATCAAAAGGATGATCATGATGAAAACCAATCAAAGAGACTAACCATTTCATAGTCAGCTTTAAAGTGAAAATGCAAAAAAAAAGACACTTACGCGAAGAACCTTCTTTTTAAATCTATTCATCATAGAGAACTGCTTCAATCTCGATCTGACTATATCCCCTAAAGGAACATTCGGAGCTTTCTTCGCATGCTGTATCCAAGGATGAGCTGAGAGGTCAAACACAACAAAAAAAAAAAAACCTCTAAGTGATGGTGTTTAGAATCAGTTCGACAATACACAAGAACTTCATTCACCTAACACTTGCTGAGCAGTCAAACGCTTAGCCGGATCAGGATCCAGCATCTGCCTCACAAGACTCTTAGCACTCTCCGAAACCTGAGGCCAAGGGTCTCTCTTAAAATCAATAACTCCCCGCAGAATCGCAAGAGCAACACCTTGTTCCGTCTCTGTCAACAGAATCCAACAATCACACAGCTTTACATAAGCAGCAGATTCATAGAGTGATTTATCCCAAAGATTCAATCTTTACCAGCCCAAAAGGGAGGAACACCACAGAGCAAGATATAGATGATAACTCCAGCACTCCACACATCAACCTCAGGTCCATAATCCCTCTTCAACACCTCAGGAGCCATGTAATAAGGACTCCCTACAATCTCCGTAAACTTATCTCCTACAATAAAAAAAAATAACAAACTTTAACATAAGATTACAAACCCCACACAGAAGACTCAATCTTTTTTTACCAGGTTTGAAGAACACAGACAACCCAAAATCAATCGCCTTCAAAGCAGAGTTCTCCTTCTTATTCGCAAACAAGAAATTCTCAGGCTTCAAATCTCGATGCACGACACCATTCGAATGACACATCATCACCACCTCAGCGATCGTCCTCGCGACTCCAGCAGCCGCGCGCTCCGTGTAGTGCCCTCTGGCAACAATCCGATCGAAAAGCTCCCCGCCTTCGCAGAGCTCCATCACGAGATGAACGTTCTCGCCGTCCTCGTAAGTCGCCCTGAGCTTCACCACGTTCGGGTGCTCGGGCAAGGTGGACATGATCGCTACCTCGCGGCGGACGTCCTCGACGTCGACGGCCGTTCGGAGCTTACGCTTGGAGATCGATTTGCAGGCTAGGGCTTCGCGAGTCTCGCGATCGGTGCAGAGGTAAGTGATCCCGAACTCGCCGCGGCCTAGCTCGCGGCCTAGGATGTATTTGTCGCTGATCTTCGTGCGTTGGCTCGTCGGGATCACGACGTCCTTGAGGGTAGTCCCGCGCGTGCGCGCGGGGGATCGGACGATGTCGCCGGCGGCGTAGGGGTTTGGTTTCCGGTTTTGATTGGGCCTTTTGGGCTTCTGAGTCGACTCTTCCGAGTTGGGAGGCTTCACACAGACGTTACAGTTACCCATGGCTGAGTTAATGATGACTCAGCAACTAAGGAAAAAGCTTATCAGAGTTTATATCACTTAGCTCATATCGGACGATGGCGAGTTTTGAGTTCTGTGTTGTTGGGAGAGAAAACGCGGGTTTCGGTGAAGAAAAGTCAGCCTTTTTGAAAATTTTCGGTTTTGATGAATGGGGAAGGATAATTAAAATAAGTGAAGTTGATTTTTTCCTTATAAATTACTTTTTATAATGCATTTAATATTTAACGTGTACCTCTTGATCTTTGACATATGTTTTTTTCTCTAACCATTGCACCACCTTCTTAGAAAGTAATTTTTTATATTTCTTCTAGATGTGATTTTGGTCCAGGTTTGTGACTCTTAGAATGAATAAACTGTTTTTTTTTAAAGAAACTTTTTGTATTACCAGGTTTTCAATGGTAAAAGAAACACGCAAAACATCATGAAGGTATTTTCACTTGAGTATAAAGTGTATAATCAATTGAATGGTTACAAGTTTGTGATCGCCATGTTTCTAGTTCTAAAGATAACCTGTGAATGTGATTGTAAAACCTATCAATTTGCAAATGGTAACCGACAACTAAAGTGTTTTGAACCTTCCTAGAGTCTAGATAGGAAGAAATTGCCGACAAAAAAAAAGAACAAATTAAAGCGTAAAGACCGTCAATTTATAAATTTATGAGCAAAAGTGACTGCGTTTTACAAAATTAAGAAAATCTTATAACCCAAACAAAAAATTGGCCGAATATTTCAATAGCGGAAGTCAACATAAGAAACAATTGAAAATCAATGAAAACGATATTTATGTACTGGCTCATAACCAACAAGTCTTCCTATCCTGACTTCTCTACAAGTTCAGTTTCATACTCGTTCTCGTTCTTGTTGGAATTATATTACGGCGTCTACTAGAACTCGAGTGCTTTCGTTTTAAGGGACATGTGATGTGGGTGGTGGATTAAGTAGTAGACGTTGAAATGTTTTTGTATCAAGCTGTATGGTTTCATAAGAAGTAGTATTTTATACGTTTAGTTTTGTCAATGATTCGGTTATTTTAATATGTGGTGGGTCAGAGAGAAGCGGTTTCAATTTATTGCCCAGCAAGACCTTTCACACTCCTATTTATGAACCTACTAAAAAAACATACACTGAAACTATTATCCATGCATTTCTCTTACAACTTTATCGTCGGCAACATAATTTAAAGCTTGCAGAAAGTGAGAATACATCAACGAAAAAGTGACAAATATTTAGTAAAGAATATGATGGCCATGAATTATCATGGGGAACTCTTTTTTTTTTCTCTAACAAATATATATATATATATATTAATTGTCATCCGAAAAGGGTATCGGAGATTACATTTCCGGCAACTCAGAGAAACATCCGGCTAGGTTATCGTGGGGAACTTTAAAACTAGCATAGAGTGAAACTATAATCAAAGAGAAAAGATGTGACAAATATTTGGAAATGTTGATAACTATTCGTTGAAGAGGATGATTATGTTTGGAAAAAATTAAGATGATGGGTTCAACTCAAAATGCCGTGGGCCTCGTGGCTGCATGTGTGTGCATGTTGTTACGCCAACTTTTTGCATACAACTTATTGTCAGCCCCCAAAAGAATGTTTCTATAGGACGTATGTAACGTATCTAGTCATTGTACTACACACTATATTAGGGCCTACACTATATGAACAATTTTATTATACTGTACTTTGAAAGATACAATCCTTATACTATTGTCAGAAGCATTGTGGGTTTTCTTTATTACTGTTAGAACTTATAACGGGCTTGTGACACCCGTCACCTCCAATCCGGAGAACAGCGGACCACCAACAATATCTCGTATAATAAAAGCTCATATACCCAATTACACTCATCCAAAGCTCAAATAAAAATCCGAATAAAAAGTCCAGTAGCACCAATCCGTCCAAATATCATATACTCGTCAAGTCTCACCTGAAATGGGAAAGAGAGAGGGGTGAGTAACGGGGAAGTCACTCAGTGAGGTATGAGATACTAAACCCGAAGTCCATGGACCTGGACAGAGCACTCCGAATAAATATAATTTAATCCTAACACGTTGCAAACACGGTACCTAAAATACCCAAAGATCAAACAATGGTCCTAGCGAGGTGCACACTCGCTGCCCACTAACAGGCCAAAAACACCACCGAATATTTGCTCGGTAACACACGCCCGTAGACGATTTATCGACCTCGAAGCCTTGGCACAACAGGTCGACTAAGCTGTGCCGCATCATACACCACACCCAATGTACTGGTCTCCGGCCGACACACAGAAGTACGTCTCCATGGTCGGCTAACACCCAAATCACCTCAATATAATATATACATATATATCATCAATTATAAATGAACAAGCACCGTTGAACCATCTAACACCCTAGTTTCGGTTTAAGCAAAGAACCTAAAAACTAAACAAACAATGACAGACTCGATTTCACACAGACGGAACACACTAAAAATAAATTATATTTATTCGAGATCCTAAGCCGTGTAAGAGAAATTCGGGAAAAGACCCTCACCTTAGCCAAGCTTGGAGATGAATCAGGAAACGCCCACGAAGAGATGTCTCGGATAATAACACTTTAAAAGATTTCTTCATAATATTAATGGCGTTGACTGAGACATGATCCATTATCACTTCTTATGCCTTCTTTTTACGTGATGCACGTGAACTCCAAATCTAGGTTGAAAGAATGTATTAAGCCCATGCAAGCCACACTTAGGATTACATACAATAATGTTACTTGTAACACAAGAAACAAAGGAGGAGACTCCATAACTTTCACGGCTTTGGCTTGCGACGATGGATCTTGAACTCCGGTGACATGAGTGCATGTCCAGTGACTCGCCATTGATGACGGTGTAGAACGGCAATGGAAATATGATGACACGGTGGCTCCGACTCTTCTTCACGTCTACACCTCTCATACTCGTTACATAACGTCGACGAGGTAGCGGTGATGGCCTCTGACAAGACAACGTTTCATCTCTAGTGGAGGAAGAGTCGTGGTGGTGATCCATGGTGGATGGTGGCTCCGATTGCCATGTTGGCGTTTCTTGGCGTGAGTGTTGATGACGATAACAGCGAGGCCCTTTTTAAGGTTACGGGAGTGAGAGAAGGATGAGAGATAGAGAGGTGGTGCAAGCTGGAGCCTTAACCCTTCACACGAGCTAAATACAATGACGGCTAGGTTGGGAAGAAGAAGATACGTAAACATATATGTAACGCATTTAGGTAAGGTAAAATAGGTAATTGTGTTTGATTTAATTATTTTTATTAAACCAAAACTGGTTAAGGAAAACCGGACTCAAATCCACTCCAAAATAAGGTACAGTCTCATATATCTCAGTTTAAGCTTTTGAATCTTAGATCGTTTCTGAAATGTCCTCATTTCAAGTACAATAAATTATCCAACTTAACTTCCACGTCCCTCTTCCTTTAGGTTGTTCTTGATCATTTCTATTTGCTTCAACGTCCCTTAAACCATTGGTTTCTATACATTAGAGTGCTTTCCAACTTTGGTCCATCATAGCATGTGGGCGAATGATCTTCCGTAAAGAGCTTCATAAGGTGATATTTGAATTCTCGAGTAATAACCGTTACTGTACATGAACTATTTCAGCAGTAAATACTTTAATTTCTTCAAAAAAAATTTTTTTGTTTTCCTCGCGAGCTAAGCACAAGTCATGGGCATGTCCTCTAGATTTTAACTTAGCGATACGGTCCATGATCGCTCATATATTATTCTTTGTTCCGATAGTCCAATGAGTAAACCCATAATCAACATATCTCATTTTCAATCTGGAAGAAGTAAATTGTGTAATAATCTCATAAATAATTGATGTTCTGTTTTAACCATCTGACAAGTCTGATATGGAGACACAATGTAGCTACATCTTTTTTTTTCACTCTAGGCCAATGATAGTAATACTTCAGATCTATGTACCTCTTAGGTGTTGGGCCACTCTGAACTTATAATATTTTTTTCTGAATATGCAGCAACTCGTGCTTCTGAAGCACGTGACCCAAAAATCCAATTTTTTTTCCTTTTCCAGAAACTACACCTACTCCGTTAGCAACCAATTTATGCTCTCCAAGCTTACCTAACACAATCCGTAACTGCTCAACATGCTCCTCTCTGCTCCAAGAAGAAATTAGGATGTCGTCGATGAATACAATCGCGCACTTATCCAAGTGCTCACGAATCATTCATAAGCTTCAAGAATGCTAACGGTGCACTCGTCGAGCCGAATGGTATCACTACAATTCATAATATCCATTCCGTACGTACTCCTCAGCTGTAGTCATCTGATGGTATCCTGATGCTAAGACAAACTTCGAGAACCATGAACCTCCATGCAGCTAATACAATAAATCATCAATACGCGGAAGCGATACTTATCCTTAATGGCCACTTGTTCAAACCTCTGTAGTCGATACAAAGTCTTAAGCTCCCATCTCTCATCGTTGTAACAACACTGGTGGTCTCTATGGTGAAATACTCGGTCTGATAAAATCCTTAGCGCTAAATTTTCCATATGCCCTTTCAGCTCGGCCATCTCCGCTCGCGCTTCGTGAAACCGGTTCTGTCCATGAGTCCAACTCGATCATAAGAATGTCTCCTCTGGCTGGTAACAACCCTTCCACATGCCTCAAATACATTCCCATACTCTGCAAATAACTGGAAGGTCCTTCATCTCGTGTTGTGCATCATCTTTAACCATCAAAATGGTCGCCAAAAATCCATCTGCTCATGTATCCAGTAAGTCCTCATCATAAAGCATGGAGGCAATAAAACTCTCGTATGCTCTAGGAATATCAACTCTTGCCCTCAGGCAATCCAAGACTACTAAATGTCGTGACAGGCAATCCCTCCCAAAGATGACATCGCATAATCTCAGCTCAATCTTTGACGAATCTCTGAATAACTCGATTCATCCACGCATAACTGGTACAGCTCGAATATAAATAACTCCCAATGTCATATGTCAGCTGTCTGAACTGAAACAACTCTGAAATGATCAACACTGCCAAAAACTGGCAAACAAAGCCAAGCGTAACTCCAATATCAACACAACGCAAGCTGCTGCACCCCAATTCAAAAGCGATCTCCACGAGTTCACAAACCAAATATACCTCCAAAATAGTCAACATACTCGTACACAAAAACAACACATGTCAACCAATGGCTCACACCTCATATCACGTAATCTCCATTAACAAAAACTCGTGGACCGATTTGCTTGAAGTAGGGTGGAAGCAGAAACGCCACATATCCACTCCTGGATGATCTCGGAATCATAACCGAAGAAACTGATAACTCCTGAGAAAACTGATGAACTGAGACATCACACATCTGCTGCTAAACATCTGGCTAGAATCATGTTAGTCGAAGGATGAATGACGATGATTTTACACATCGTCATAGAAAAAAGACAATTGAGTTAGTAGTTACTGGACTGAATGGTGCTAAAAGAACTTCGCAAACATTTTTTTTTATTATATATATATATATATTATTTTATACATTTTTTTAAAAAAAACTTAGAAAACCGAATCCCCTAATCGCCATCCCGGGTCGGGGATGGGATGGAAACCCGCTCTGATACCAAATTGTGACACCCGTCACCTCCAATCCGGAGAACAGCGGGCCACCAACAATATCTCGTATAATAAAAGCTCATATACCCAATTACACTCACCGAAAGCCCAAATAAAAATCCGAATAAAAAGTCTAGTAGCACCAATCCGTCCAAATATCATATACTCGTCAGTCTCACCTGAAATGGGGAAGAGAGAGGGGTGAGTAACGGGGAAGTCACTCAGTGAGGTATGAGATACTAAACCCGAAGTCCATGGACCCGGACAGAGCACTCCGAATAAATATAATTTAATCCTAACACGTTGCAAACACGGTACCTAAAGTACCCAAAGATCACACAACAGTCCTAGCGAGGTGCAAATTTAATCCTAACACGTTGCAAACACGGTACCTAAAGTACCCAAAGATCAAACAATGGTCCTAGCGAGGTGCACACTCGCTGCCCACTAACAGGCCAAAAACACCACCGAATATGTGCTCGGTAACACACGCCCGTAGACGATTTATCGACCTCGAAGCCTTGGCACAACAGGTCGACTAAGCTGTGCCGCAGCATACACCACACCCAATGTACTGGTCTCCGGCCGACACACAGAAGTACGTCTCCATGGTCGGCTAACACCCAAATCACCTCAATATACTATATACATATATATCATCAATTATAAATGAACAAGCACCGTTGAACCATCTAACACCCTAGTTCCGGTTTAAGCAAAGAACCTAAAAATTAAACAAACAATGACAGACTCGATTTTACACAGACAGAACACATTAAAAATAAATTATATTTATTCGAGGTCCTAAGCCGTGTAAGAGAAGTTCGGGAAAAGACCCTCACCTTAGCCAAGCTTGGAGATGAATCGGGAAACGCCCACGAAGAGATGTCTCGGATAATAACACTTTAAAAGATTTCTTCATAATATTAATGGCGTTGACTGAGACATGATCCATTATCACTTCTTATGCCTTCTTTTTACGTGATGCACGTGAACTCCAAATCTAGGTTGAAAGAATGTATTAAGCCCATGCAAGCCACACTTAGGATTACATACAATAATGTTACTTGTAACACAAGAAACAAAGGAGGAGACTCCATAACTTTCACGGCTTTGGCTTGCGACGATGGATCTTGAACTCCGGTGACATGAGTGCATGTCCAGTGACTCGCCATTGATGACGGTGTAGAACGGCAATGGAAATATGATGACACGGTGGCTCCGACTCTTCTTCACGTCTACACCTCTCATACTCGTTACATAACGTCGACGAGGTAGCGGTGATGGCCTCTGACAAGACAACGTTTCATCTCTAGTGGAGGAAGAGTCGTGGTGGTGATCCATGGTGGATGGTGGCTCCGATTGCCATGTTGGCGTTTCTTGGCGTGAGTGTTGATGACGATAACAGCGAGGCCCTTTTTAAGGTTACGGGAGTGAGAGAAGGATGAGAGATAGAGAGGTGGTGCAAGCTGGAGCCTTAACCCTTCACACGAGCTAAATACAATGACGGCTAGGTTGGGAAGAAGAAGATACGTAAACATATATGTAACGCATTTAGGTAAGGTAAAATAGGTAATTGTGTTTGATTTAATTATTTTTATTAAACCAAAACTGGTTAAGGAAAACCGGGTCGTTACAGGGCTAAATGGCATAAGATTTAGGAGTCCACCCAGGGCCGTGCCTGACACTAGGCACATCAAGCATGTGCTTCTAGTTCAGATGGAGTTTATATATTTAAAGGACCCATTTGTTCCGTGAATTATTCAGTAGCAAAGGTGGTTATGAGTTCATTTGTGTAAATAGATGTTGTTAGTTCGAACCTTTGGCATGGATTATTTTAATTTGGTTTCATAAGAACATATGGGGCCAACAAATTTTTTTTGCTTGAGGGCCAATAAATCTCCACGGCTCTGAGTGCACCTTTTGTTTTTGAATTAATCATAGTATGAATGGAGAGAAAGGCCTCACAGATTTAAGCATACTGCAATTCAATCATTCTTGATTGCTTATAGAGTTACAGACAACTATTCATAAGATCCTTGCAAGTTTTGTCCGAAAATATATATACAAGTTGTATATTAATATCTATCAAAACGTAAGAAATTTTTCACATTGAAGTTTTTTTTGTTCTCTTATTTGTATCCGTTAAAAGTTCCCATTTCACAACCTCCACCCAAATATATCTCTCAAATCTCAGTAGTCAAATACTAGAAGAAAGAAAAATCTCTTTGAATATTAAAGTAACAGGACAGTCACGAGCAAAGACATTAAAAGCAACACCACGTGTACAACGGAGGACTTGCGAAACTTGAGGAAGGCAAAGCTTCTGCGTTGCAAATAAGAAATGGCCAAAGGTGGAAAAGGTAAAAGAAGAAATTACAAAAAGCAGCTCAACCTCTGCTGGCTCTCTTTTTAAGCCAAAGCCATACATTCTTCTTTCAATAATAACACAAAACAAACTTTACTTTAAAAATTGGTACTAGAAAATACTACTTTCAGCAGTGTAACAAATCAAAGAGGGATATAACAAAAAAAATAACTATTTCATCACGGTACTGGTTAACTGTGAGAAAAACCAATTTCTGAAAGTGAAGGTAAAAGACAAATCCTATTTAAGAATTGAGCAAAAACTGAAAGGAATAAAACAATCGTGCGTTATTTAGAAAGAAAAGAAAGATTAGGGGTTTCTTTGAAAACTATAAAAACAGAGATCAAAAGGGAAAAAGTTGTGACCTTGAATTCGCAGCCTCCTTCTCCGTGTGAGCCAATATGCTTGGAGGAGGGAAGAAGACGAGCTTTTCGCCTCCATTGTTTTCATTTTCCCCCTGAAGAGTCTCACAAGGAAACCAAAACCCATAACGTAGCTACTGAGCTCCACCGTCTATCAGGTGACTAGTGGTCTCTTAACTTAATCACTGGACGCTGTTATCTGGGTTTGTGTTTAATCTTCACTTTATCCCAATCAATTGTCTTTGTTGTCTCTCCTGGGTTTTAAAGCGTTGTCTCGAGATTTCAGCTCAAACATTTTGGGTCATGTGGAAAAAGTATTAGACTTTTGACTTATTTCGAAGTGTGATTATGGTTCACTTGTGAGTATACAATAAAGTTAAAGACTTTGAGTTTACATGCTTGATGATCATTCCCCTGTGAGTCTCTATATGTGAATCTTTGAGTTTCATTTTACAGCAGAGAAATGATGCGTCCACAGCAAATCAGCAAACTCTCAAGTTCAGCAAGATCCTTTTTCCTTAGCGGATCGAGATCAAGTGCAGCTGATGGGAGTCCTTCTGCATTCAACGACGATGAGCCTTGTGTCTCCCGACGCCAGCAACTTAGGCACGAAGCCGCACAAGATGAAAAACTACCGTCCAGTATTATTACCCGTAAGCCTCTTGTAGCGGGAAGCATTTTACCAGGAGAGGCAGAGAGTAAACCGGTTGTTCTAAAGAAGGTTGATGGTTCTGGTCGGCCATCTCTATTGCCACAGCATGTTTGCTCTTCTTCTTCTCCTGCTCTCCCTAGTAAACCACATTCGGTTACTTATGCATCAATTAGAGAGGAGGAGGAAGTTTCTTCTTCAGCACCTATTGGGGATCAGATTTTCAGAGCCGGTTATGCAGCGGTTAGTATTTTGTCTGATTTAGCAAACTTTAAGCTTCCTTCGTCTGATGGAGGGAGTAGTGAAGTGTTTGGATTAGGGAAAAGCTGTATGGTGGATCCATCTCGGCCTATCACAAGCGTCAAGTCAGTTATAAGGAGAGAGGACTTGACCAAAGCTTACCCTAGATCACCAGCTGCAAAAGAGTCATCAGCTGGTAAAATTAGAAATCATAGTAGCAACTTCCGAGGGGCTAAGGAAGGATTCAAACAAGTCTCGTTACAGAAAAGGTATCATCATCACGCATCTGGCAAGAGGACGACAAGCATGTTGCAGAGACACAATAATATTGATTCAAACAGGTTTGTGCCAAACGAAATGATGAAAGCGGCTTCAGGTTCAAGGCAGTATTGTAATGTCAAAGAGGTGGAAAACGTTTCCAGCATTTTGAAAACATTCAGGTGGGGCCCTGCTGCTGAGACGGCTCTTGAGAATCTCCGGTTAACGATGGGTCCGTACCAAGCGAACCAGGTGCTCAAGAAGATGAATGACTATGGAAACGCTCTTGGTTTCTTCTACTGGCTCAAAAGGCAGCCCAAGTTTAAGCACGACGAGCACACTTACACCACCATGGTTGGTAACCTCGGCCGTGCTAAACAGTTTCGGGCCATAAACAGGCTTCTCGACGAGATGGTTAGAGATGGTTGTAGGCCAAACACGGTTACTTACAACCGTCTTATCCACAGCTACGGCCGTGCTAATTATCTCAACGAAGCGATGAATGTGTTTAATCAGATGCAAGAAGCTGGATGCGAACCAGACCGTGTAACGTACTGTACACTCATAGACATTCACGCCAAGGCTGGGTTTCTCGACGTTGCGATGGATATGCATCAGAGGATGGAAGCGGCTGGTATCTCAACCGACACTTTCACTTACAGTGTCATTATAAACTGTCTTGGGAAAGCTGGGCATTTACCCGCTGCGCACAAGCTCTTCTGCGAGATGGTTGATCAGGGATGTACACCTAACTTGGTCACGTACAACATCATGATGGACTTGCACGCCAAGGCGAGGAACTACCAGAGCGCGTTGAAGCTTTACCGCGACATGCAGAACGCTGGGTTTAGGCCTGATAAAGTGACGTACAGCATCGTGATGGAGGTGCTTGGACACTGTGGGTATCTAGAGGAAGCAGAGGGTGTCTTCACCGAGATGCAGCGTGATAATTGGGTTCCTGATGAGCCGGTCTATGGGCTTTTGGTGGATCTGTGGGGGAAAGCTGGTAATGTTGAGAAGGCTTGGTATTGGTATCAAGCAATGTTTCATGCTGGTTTGTTACCTAATGTTCCTACTTGCAACTCTCTTCTTAGTACTTTCCTTAGGGTTGACAAGATAGGGGAAGCGTATGAGTTGTTGCAGAACATGCTGGCGCTTGGTCTACGTCCTTCTTTGCAGACGTACACGTTGCTCTTGAGTTGCTGCACGGATGCTCGGTCAAAGCTTGATATGGGTTACTGTGGCCAGCTAATGGCGAGCACTGGTCATCCGGCGCATATGTTTCTCCTCAAGATGCCGTCTGCAGGTCCTGATGGACAGAACGTGCGTAATCATGTGAACAACTTCTTGGATCTGATGCACAGCGAGGACAGAGAGAGCAAGAGAGGGCTTGTGGACGCGGTGGTTGACTTCTTACACAAGTCAGGGCAAAAAGAAGAGGCGGGATCGGTTTGGGAAGTTGCAGCACAGAAGAATGTTTTTCCTGATGCGTTGAGGGAGAAAAGCAGCAGCTATTGGCTTATCAATCTCCATGTAATGTCGGAGGGAACCGCAGTGACCGCGTTGTCCAGGACGCTTGCTTGGTTCCGGAAGCAGATGCTAGTCTCCGGATCTTGTCCTTCTCGGATTGATATAGTGACTGGTTGGGGAAGACGTAGTAGAGTGACTGGTACGTCGATGGTGAGACAAGCGGTTGAAGAGCTGCTCAACATGTTTGGTTCACCGTTTTTCACGGAGAGTGGAAACTCAGGTTGTTTTGTTGGGTGTGGTGAGTCTCTCAACAGGTGGTTGGTGCAGTCTTATGTTGAAAGGATGCATTTGCTGTGAGTGTTTGTTTAGCTTTATTTATTTTCTTTTCTTTTCTTTTAGCTGATTGCATCTTATGAATTGGTTTAGCGCGTGTCATAAGTTAAGGTTAGGGAAACACTTTGACTTTCTCTCTAGCCATTTGTTCTCTGCCTTTAAATTGTATCTTCCTCTTGCAATAATATATCTGAGACTATATTTGAAGTGCCATGGAGATGTCAAGAAAGTTGAACAAGCAATAAGGCACTTGTGTCGGGATTATTACTTGACCCCATGCCATGTCCGCCATTTATAATTCATCTAATTGCCGTTTACTAACATATTTCGTTGTGGAAGTGGCTTTATTCTAGTGGTTTGATTCAAAAAAAAAGATTTTTTTTTCTACATTATTAGATTGGATTCGAATTCTAAAAATATAGTTTACTATCAATTATGTAGATTAATAGACAAAAAATATATAAATATTTTCCCATTGTGTAAATAGAAATGTTAGGTTGGGTTTTCATAAAACGATTCGACGTCTTCATAAGACAATTAGAAAAAAAAAATTGTCTGAATAAATCAGCTTTAAAAAATTCATGATATTACAGCTCAAAAAAAATAAAAAATTATATTTTACCAAGATATTATAGTTTTCTAGGTTTCAATTTCCGGAGAAAATGAAATTATGCGAATTAAGAAAAAAAAAATGCTTACAAGACATCTGCAGTATGACATAAGGAGTACCGTTAACCGTGGATCTCATAGGACAGTTTAAGTGATGTAGTCAAACGTGAATCCTCATACGGCAGGTAGAATTGTCGATGGTAGAATTGTCTGTAATATTTTTAATAATTGTAATAACATAATTATCGAGCGTTAAAAAAACAAATATTAATATTTGCCAAACATGATATGATATATATAAACCACCATTACTTTATTATACACGTACACACCGAAAGAAAAAAAAAATCAAAAATTCGTGCTTGTCAGTTTGCGCCAAGTGGTAAGAAAACGATTCTAGCTTTTGTTTTATTCTCCGGCATAAAACACACGGCGGAAGATGGCGGCAGAGAGTCTGAGAACGAAATGGATGGCTGTGACGGCGAGCATATGGATCCAGTGCACGTTAGGAGGTTCTTACACCTTCGGAATCTACTCGGCAATCTTGAAATCATCTCAATCATACGACCAATCAACCCTTGACACAGTCTCCGTCTTCAAAGACATTGGTGGTAACGTCGGCGTTTTGTCTGGACTTGTTTACACCGCAGCCACCTTTAATCGCCGTCGCCGTGACGGACGGGGAGGTAGAGCAGGTCCGTGGGTGGTGATCTTGATCGGAGCGGTTTTGTCCTTCACCGGTTATTTCCTTATCTGGGCATCCGTGACCGGTTTGATTAGAAAACCGCCGGTTCCGGTTATGTGTCTGTTTATGTTCATAGCGGCTCAGTCTTTAACGTTTCTTAATACGGCCAACGTTGTTAGCTCCCTTGAGAATTTCGCCGACTATGGCGGCACTGCCGTCGGAATAATGAAGGTAGTTAAAGTCTTTATCAAATTTTCTTTGGTTAGAGTTGATTTCCCGGCAACTGTTAAGTCGTAGGCCCACTTTAGACATTTAATACTAGGCATAGGTATACAATATGTAATTGTAACCGACATGCGAACCGAACTGAAAAATCTGTCATAAATGCCCAAACAAATCTCATAGGGCGATATGTCGAATGTTATGCGAATCTGACCAAGCTCAAATAGATATACGAAAAACTTAAAATAATATCCGAAATTTTTGAGTTAGCAAAACAAAAGTTTCTAAACTTAGTTAATATTTAGAACATCCATTTTTATTTTTATTTTGATCTAGCTGTAAAAGTATCCAACTACTAAATATTAAGCCAACAAGAAATGAGTTCAGATCAAAAATAAGAATTATATCCAAACTTGAAGTATCATTCATTTCAACCCGTATGAAATACAAAAAAAAAAACTAAATGGAGTCTAGAAGGATGTACCCGAAAGTCCAAAAACTTTTTAAAAAGCTTTATACCAGAACGCTTATGCCTATTTTGAACCTTAAGTTAATGCCTTCGGTTTGTTTTTTGCAGGGCTTTGTTGGTCTAAGTGGAGCAATGTTAATACAACTCTATGAAACAATATGCCCTGGAGATCCAGAGAGTTTCATTCTTCTACTTGCAATAGTACCTTCACTCCTCTCTGTATTGGTGATGCCACTAGTCAGGATATACGAGACCAGCACGGTCGATGAGAAGAAGCATTTAGATGGTTTATCAACTTTGTCTATAATCATTGCAGCTTACCTTATGGTCATTATCATTGTGAAGGGCATTCTTGGTTTACCATCATGGGCCAATACCGTCACGCTTGTAGTTCTACTCATCCTCCTTGCCTCGCCTCTACTTATTGCCATAAGAGCACGCCGAGACAATATCAAGAAACCATGTTATTCTCCTCTTGTAGACAATCTAGAAGCAACAACCTCTGGTGAGAGCTTGGCGGTGGTTGAAGATAAAAGCTTGAATCTCTTACAAGCTATGCGTAATGTAGACTTCTGGTTACTGTTTCTTGCTATGGTATGTGGAATGGGATCAGGGATTTCGACGATAAACAACATCAGACAAATAGGTGAGTCTCTTAGATACTCTAACGTGGAGATAAACGCATTGCTGTCTTTGTGGAACATATGGAACTTTATTGGTCGGTTTGGAGCTGGTTATGTTTCGGATGCATTGCTACATAGAAAAGGATGGCCACGTCCTTTGTTAATGGCTACAACTCTTGGAGCCATGACCATAGGACATCTGATCATAGCCTCTGGTTTTGAAGGAAACCTATACCCCGGTTCGGTTATCGTAGGAATATGTTATGGCTCACAATGGTCGTTAATGCCGACGATAACGTCAGAGTTGTTCGGGGTTAAACATATGGGAACAATCTATAACACAATTTCGATTGCTAGTCCTATGGGTTCGTATATCTTCTCAGTGAGATTGATTGGTTATATCTATGATAAGACCATTATTGGAGAAGGTAACACGTGTTATGGTCCTCATTGTTTCCGGTTGTCCTTTGTGATTATTGCATCTGTGGCTTTCCTCGGGTTTCTTGTCTCCTGTGTGTTGGTATTCCGGACAAAGAATCTGTATCAGCATATCTTTGAGAAGAGGTTGCGTCGTTGATAAGAGTTGTTGTGACACACTACTTGTGAATTTCATTGTTCAGGTACACAGTATTGCACAGTACTGCCATTTGTGTTTGTATAATTTGTAATGATTGTTGAATATATATTGTGTAAATAAGTACATATGTAGTTTATTTGTGTGAGGTTCTTTGGTTTTCATGTAAAATTTCATTTTAGGTAAGTGTAAATATGGTCTAAATTAGTCAGTGGAGTTTAGTTGTTGTATGACGTAAATGAAGTATTAATGTAGGGACCAACGTCAGGATCTTACTTTATCACCTTGGACCTAATTAAAAAGGTCATCAATGATCATCCTTGTCATTTAGAGATGCTTTGCTTTTACATGTTTATGATGTAGCCTTTTAGAGCATCTCCAAAAGAAACTCTATAACTTCAAATATAGAGTTTTTTTATTCTCTAAAAAAAAACTTCAAAACTTCAAATTTAGACTTTTAAAAGTGAAACTTCATATTTGAAATTTTACTACTCAAAACTCTAAATTTTAAGTTTCATTTTTTTTATTTGCATTTTGGTCTTTATAATTAATTATACATCATATTTATGATTCTTAAATATTTTCTTATTTATCATTTTAATCTTCAAAACTTTTTTATATCTTAAATATTTCAAATTTATTTTATAAATAAATTTTACACATAAAATTAAATAAAATATTTAGAATAAGATTTGTAATATTTTAAAACTAGAATTAGACAACAAGAATATTACAAAAGAAACTTAATATTAAAAAAAACGATACATGAAAACATAATTATTACACAAATTTAAATATTACAACAACACTAATAGTCTAGTAAATTTGCTCTGAAACTTCTAAAATATTGTCCAAACAAATTTTGTCTAACTGAATATGGAGCATTACGAAAATAATTTTATGCAATAATGTGGTATTTTGCTTGTAGATTAATATTTAATTATGTATTTCTATTTATAATTTTATACTTTAGTGTAAAATTTTATTAATTAATATCACTATAATATTTTAATATATGTGCTAGTTATTTATAAAAGTTTTATGGATTAAATATGACAAATATAAGGATCATAATGTAAATAAAAAATAGTTTTGAAGTTAAATTTGAAATTTTGCTTTTAGAGAATAACGATTTGAAACTTCAAATTTAGAGTTTTGCAAACTACAAACCAGATGAACCATAATCATAATTCTACAGAAACTACATTCATAATCTTAATGTCACTTACAAAATTATCGTTATCCATATGTATATTTAATACTTTTAAAGTTCTGATAGGATCATTTATCAGCTACTATAGTACTATCTATCTAGTATCGTCTAGTACATTTTTTGTTTAGCTCAATAATTGATATGATTGTTTTTTCGTCAAACTCAAAATTGCTGTATAGTATTGTTTTAAAAGATGGTTATTACAGAAAATTACATAATTGAAGCCACAACATAACTTAAATTATTTTCCTTTTTCTTGTCTTAATAAAAAAAACCTTATATATATATATATATCACGACAAAGCCCTAGCTTTGTTTGCCCCTATTTCTCCTCTCCTCTAGTTTTTTTCTTTTCACTCGCTGAGTCGTTTTTTCTCACCATTCACTTCAGACTTCAGAGAGACGTATTTGAGAGAATAAAAAAGTTACCAACTTTTTTATTCTCCGCAGATTGTCTCCATCTTCTTCTCTCTCCATACCCCAAAACGACAACGTTTGCATCCAACACCAGTCGACGCTTTTCTCCGTCGTCCTTCGTCTTTTTGCTTAACCGATTTGGATTTGGATTTGGATTTAGATTTCCCCCACAACCTCAAAATTAACTTACCGCTCTCTCGATAAAATCAAAAACCCTAATTTCGATCTCTCTCAATGGGTTCCTCCTCCGATCTCGTCGTCCCTGACCCCGATGTCTCCGGCAACCACCGCTCTCCCGCCGACGATACCAAAATTCCCGCGGAGGAGACTGCCTCGCTCAGGAGAACGAGGCCGTCGCGCGCCTGCACCGTTAGAGCGCAGCAGCGGCTTCAGGAGCAGCAGGCGGCGGAGAGAAAGCTCAGGCCGCCTAAGAAGGAGTATAAACGGGAGCATCGACAAAAGGAAGAGGTGGAGGAAGAAGACGATCAAGAGGAGGAGGATGAGGAGGGAGACGATGATGTGCAGAGGCAATGCGGTGGAGGGAGTTTGGGTAAAATCGTTACTTCTCTTGTCCAGCCACCGGAGCCTTCGCAGATGCCGCGGTGGAATCTTAGGTCCATGTGGGAACTTGCTTCCGTCCTCAACTTCTTGCATGTGAGCTCTCTCTCTCTTCTCTTCTATTCAGTTCTGAGTTTTGTGTGTTTCCTTACTCACTCTCAAAGTTTGTTCCTTTTGTGGATGGTGAAGGTTTTTAGGCCGCTTTTGAAGATCAATGCGGAGTTTTCTGCTGAGGAGTTTGAAACGGCTTTGCTGAATCCTAACGATACTTTGAGTGACATTCATATTCCTCTTCTAAAGGTTGCTGCTTTGGCTTTCCCTTGTTGTCTTATTGATGCTTCCCCAAGTCTTGTTTGGTTTGCTTTGGTGTCCGTCTGTCATTATTAACTTCAATGTACTTCGAAGAGTTTGTCTCATTGACACTAGCGTAACTCGTTGTGGTACCAGCGTGCTTCTGTGTGCTCTCTTAACCGAGTGTAGGATCTTATTAGTATAATAATTAGTGATACAAAACCTTTTGTTAGCGTATTGAATGATCAGATTCTGTTAAAGATTTAGGTGTTTTATGTTTTTGGCTAGCTTCCCTCGTAGACACCTTATAGGCCTGGGCTACCCGGTTTAGGATCGCTAATTTCTCTGAAACGCTTTCTTTAGTCACTTTTGAGTTCCCTGATTGAAGTCCTTGATCATTGTCTTTGAATGATATCATGATTTGTAATTGTTGTGCATAGCTCATTGGATATATTCTTTACTACCATAAATGTCGAAATGCTCAACAGTTTCTCTTTGTAAGCAATATACTAATTATCTCTTTTCAATTTTTGCAGGGCATTCCTCCTGTAACTCGAATGGCCCTCACTCGTGATACCTGGGTCACTGTCTTGTGCAGAAAAATAAGAGATTGCTGGCATTGGGTAATGATGGCTGAACAGCTTTGATCTGATATTGGAAGTTCATTTTTTTGCATTATATCATGTTCTGAAATTATCTTCACCTACTTGTTTAGGTCGCAGAAGGGGATCTTCCCATTGTTGCTTCGCAAGGGTGAGTTGTTATAATTTTCTGGATCTCATGGTAACTGATTAGGAAGCATTTTTGAGCTTCTCTTCTTAATCTTGTAGGCGGGAGATTGAAGCGTACAAATCTCTTGATCCAGCCATTCGTGTGGTGATTTTGAAAGCTTTATGTGATATTCGTGTTGAGGTAATGTTGCTGCTGCTGTATGTCAATCTGTTTGCAGTTGATAATGAATTTTTCGTTATGTTTTGCTCCGTAAATGTACACTTTATGATGCCCTCTATTAAGCTCTAGAGCTCGCTGATGCGATGCTAATGAAACCAGATCGTTATAACACTTACAGTTTCAATGGGTTTTGTGAATTTCCGCAGCAAGAGGACATCAGGAGCTACATTGATAACTCTGTCAAAACTGGTGTTCATCTGTCAACTTTTCGCAAAGACCGCGTTGGGGGTGATTCGCATGGAGTTAATTTTTGGTATGTTGCAAATAAAAAAGACCTAAATAAGACTCTCTTATTTGCATATTTATGATAGCATCTTTATGTTTCTTATTTAAGGTATGAGGATGATCCCTTAGTTGGTCACCGTTTATATCGGGAAATAAGGAAGACAGAGGTGGTTAAAGTCAAAACGAAGGGTTCCAAGATTCTTCCTAACGTAACTTACCAATGGGAAACTGTTGCCACAAATTTCGATGAATTCCAAGATGTTTCGGTAAGTCTCAATTATTCTAAATTGCTCAGGATACTTCCATATGGTTTGGTTATCTTCTCGCAGTGAAATATGGTTGCTTGGCTCTGATGTGATTGTGATGGTTAGATAGCGTGATGGCTAGTGCTATCTATGCACTCAAATTAATCTTCTTTACTAGTGCAGTTTTACAGATGCTAAACACGGGAATTATACTCTATAATAAGTAGGTTGAAAATTCAGTTAGATACTACTCACAAGAACTTGGTGCATATTTCAGAGAATGGATGTAACTTTCTTCCCACAGATTACTACTCACAAGAACTTGGTGCATATTTTTTTGAGTGCTTTTAAATATCTTCGATCTCTTTGGTGATTGTGAGTGAATTGAGCTAAAGATAATTGCATTGCTAAGAACTGGCTGAGAGATCTCTCTGGGGCAATGTTGTTGCAGTTTCACGGACTGGAGACCCTATGCTGTTCTGTTGAAACTTATATTTCTTTCTTTTGTTTTGACTGCCAATTGATGCTTTGCTTCTCTGAAGGACTGCACTATTATATAGGTATAAACTTTCTATGTCTTTACTACTGATTGAGATGCTTTGTGCCTTTGTTTTGCAGGAAAAACTTAATACAAGTGGTAGTAGAACTGAAGTTTCTCTGGGGAAGAAGTTAACGAGAGATATGCTTCCTGAGATAGAAAAAGAACACAAGGTTCCAATTTGCTCTCTATTACTGAATTCACGATACTTCTTATCAATCGCATCCTTTATAATTTGTTTTTTTTTTATGTGTGTCAGAGGAAAGAGAAGTTGTTGAAAAAGCAACATAGACAGGCTCTTCTCCTTGATAACTATTTGGTTGCTGACGGTGTTGGTGGTGGTCGTTCTCTCCGTGATAGGAAGCCAGTTAGATACACTTTTGGTAAGGTTTTGACCTTGTTGGGAATTCATGATGCCCCCCGTACTTGTATTTGTTTTTCCATTTTTGCCTGATGAGAAACATCCATCTTGTTTCTACTGTGGGTTGAAGAGCCTTACTAATCGTTTAATATTATTGCAGATGATTATGATAGGTCGATAAACGAAGCTATCAAAATAACAACGTAAGTCTTGAGTGTCGCTTTCATTGAACCATCTTTGCTGTTAGTTATCTTTAACATGTTATTTGGTGACTACTACTTATTTTGATAATACTATCTCAGGAACAAACATCCATCACAAGAACCTTTTCTCCACAGAAGAGAATCAGCTAGATTGGACTCTCTTGTGAATGGCAGATCAACAACAAGTTCAATTCACCCTACTGACCCTGTGAACGGTACAGCGTCTGGTAGCTCTTCTGATTTTGCTGATGGTGATGAGTTCGATGAGCAGAGAGATGAATCCTTGGACAGAAGGCAAGACGCAGTGAATTTTTATATTCCCCTTTTGAAAATTTTAACTCGAACTAACTGAGTACAATGTCGTGACCGTAACAGGCGCAGACAACGGCCCCAGCGGTATTCAGCAACGGACTTTGTTGAAACAGACAATCATGTAGAATCTGGAAGCGATGACGACATTGTTGGGGAAGCAGTTTATGATGAAGAATATCTGAGGAAGCGTAAACAGAAGACGTTTTCTAGTGGTTCTGAGGGAGAGGAAGAGAAAGGAGATGAAGAGTACAAATGGGATGAAGACAATGCCGAGTACGAGGAAGAAGAAGAAGAGGAAGATTCTCCAAGTGCCAGCGAAGAAGATAGTGATGAACCCCGAAGGGTTAGGAAAATGCCGCGGAGAGAAACCAAGTTAAGATCAAAGTCAAATGGTTTCCGGCCTGGCCTGAGGCGTAGCAAAAGAGCCACAAGAATCGATTACCAACAGTATGAGCTCTCGGAATCAGACAATGAAGCAGCAGGAGCGGCCAAACGTAAGCGATTGGTAGAGCCAGATCCAGATGAAGATTCTGATGAATCAGGGAATGGGGATTTCACAATGGGAAGTGAGGACTCTGAAGAAAATGGAAATGACCCAGAAACAAATTCTGCTGAAGAAGAAGTGGAGGAGGAAGAAGAAGAGCCCAGAGAAGTCAATGATAATGCGGGGACAGCAAATGGTACAGAGAATAATCAACTGAACAAGTCAAATGGCACAGACCAAGAAGAAGTTGAGGGTGGTGCAGTAGGCAAAAGGCATTACCTCGACCTAAACGAGCTTGCTCCCGTGTCCGGTTTTGATGATGGTCCAAGTACAGTGTTGAAGGATGATGATAAGACCGACAGTTCATAGACAAAGACCTCTCTCTGTTTTTTTCTGGCATAAACACCTTCCAGAGAAAAGTTAAAACGGTAAGAGATACTTCATTGGCTATTTCTGCACTCGGTTATATCTGCCTTGTTGCTTTAAAGTTAATTTCGGCTGAGATAAGTGAAGTGGGGAATGTTGGAGAGGCCTAAGGAGAGGTATGTGTACTAGATTAGGTTAGTCATTATTTTGCTTACCCTGAAAGAGAAACAGTGAAGGTGAACCTGAACCAGAGATTCCTAAGAACTATTTAATGTTATGGAATTATTATTAATGTACAATTAATTTTGTCTAACTTTTGTTGAGAACACGTTCAAGGTCTCTTTGATTTTGATAAAACGACGCAGCTTTGAGACTTGCTGAATGTGATTATTAAGGTCCATGAGCAATCCATCAAAGGATGAGAATCTTGTTGCTTGTCCCCTGTCGTCTATGTGTGCTCAAGCCCATTTCTAGTTACCATTAAATTTTGAAAAAAATTTTAGAGCAAATGCAGCGTATACATGTTTAGCAGTTAGCACATTGAGTATGCACAAACTTGTGGTCATCATCATAGAAGTCTCATGATTGATCTTGTTGTTACTATTACTAAAGAAATTTCTATATGTCAATCACTAAAAGGCTTTCTCGTTGCAAAATGGAAAAGTATAGTATTAGACTCCCAAAAGAAATCAAGCTCTAAATCTACTAATAATAGGAATCTTGATTAATTCCAAAGATTGTGTGTTTTTATAGGGATCTCAATTCTTGTTAAAAGTTGTGTTTGTTCATTAAGATGTCTTTTTATAAAAGTTGTGTCTCTTCCTTGATAAAATTTGTGTTTGTTCGTTAAAGTGTCTTTTTATTAAAGGTTGTGTCTCTCACTTGTTAAAAGTTGTGTTTTTTCATTTATCCAAATTAATTCCAAAAGTTATTTATAGAGTTTTACGTGTTTGGATAGCCAAAAATCCTAAACGAAACAACAAAATCTTAATCGGAATTTTCTTCTTCTAAATGAAAAGGTTTGTCTTTTGTACATACGAATTGTGTTTTGACATGTCCTTTTATGGACACATTTTTCATGTTCGATTTTTCGTATAAAGTTTTCACTAATGTCACTATAGCTGTGTTTATAATAGCAAATCCTTTTTTTTATCTGTTGACATCATCTTTTTATAGGAAAAAAAAAGTTGTATCTAATGGTCATGCTTGATTTAATTATACAATCCAATGGACAAGATTTAGTTTTCTTCAAGAAATGACGTCATCATTAAATAAAGCAAAGAGCAAATTAGCTCAATATACTAAACAAAGTGGGATACCATAGAATGGGGGAAAAATGGTAATGATAGGGGAAAGAAAATTGAGGGGAAATGAGGTATGGAGTGCAAATAGGGTAAATGTTGTGTGTAGGAAATACAAATTCTCTAAAGCAAACGGCATCTTTGTCATCCCGTACCAACGCTTTCCTTCAAATAACAATGGTACTTTTCCATAATCATTCATTTGTAAACAACATCATTTTGTGATCCCCGAACCAACACCTTCCCTCAAATAACTATGGTACCTTTTCATTATCATTTTTATTTGTTAAATAATAAAAAACATTGGAGGTGTGTTTTCAGTGTGATTTTCAGAATTGCACAAAAAAAATTGGAGGTGTGATTTTCCGTGTTATAATTTAAAAGAAATATTAATTTACTTGTACAGCTTTCTTCTAAAGAAACACGTACCTTTTCGAGTCGCAAATAACCTACCTCTTCAAAAATTTATATTTTTTTTTTTTTTTTTAAAACAGAAATTTGTTCTTTTTCATAATCTTATATATTTAACTTTTTTAAAACAGAAACCTATAACAAATTGGTTTCTTTATCTCTCCTTTACTGATTCACAATTATACTCTGACAATTTCACGCTCTCTTTGTTTTTTTTGTTTCATTTTACTATCTTAAAATCTTTAAGATATTTGTCTTGTACAACAACTTGGGCCTTGCTTAGAAACACTGCCTTAAAGGCTTGTATTTTTTTTTTCTTTTTTAATTTTATCAAGTGAAAGCTGGTTTACAAGAAAAAAAGATATTTTTCTTGTATTTTCACAGAAGTTTTAATGTATATAGCGTAGATAGTTTTTTAAAAAATATTGTATATGGATCATTCTAGATATGCTTAGAAAATAAATAAATTAGTAGTTAACTTTAAATCACAAGTGGGATTATGAGAAGATTACATGTCAGGCAAGTCTTCCAAAATATCTTGAAGACTGTCTAAAAATATTTTAGAGTATGAAAAAATGGAGCTATAAAACCTCAATATAAATTTCCTAACTATAAAAACAAAATTTGAAATACGCGAAAGTATTTGAAAATCTAACTAATAATGAAATGGTGAAAAAAGTTCTATGCAGTTACTTGGTTACAAATTTTTAAAAGATATTCAAATGAAACTTTGTCAACAAAAAATAGTAGAAAGAGTTTTACGTGTTTTGATAGCCGAAATCCTAAACGAAACAACGAAAGCATTAGTCTCAATTTTCTTTTATTAGATGAAATTTTTTGTCTTTCATACATACAAATTGTGTTTTTGACATATGTACTCTTATGGACACATTTTGGTATTATAACTTTTCAGACAGTCATTTAAAATAAATATATTTGGAATAGAGACATCAGTTCAAAAAAACATCAAATGTTGAAAGGTTCTGTGTTTTCAATTTAAGAGTTGTATTAGTTTTTTAAAAGAAAAATATCTAATGATGCAACTTTTCAAATATTTCTATGTATATTTCCATCTTAAAATGTATATTTTCATAATGAGATGTTTTGGTGATATACTGAAGCATTGTACCATTGGTGACTACAACTTTTGGTGATCAATCATTGTACTGTTGATGATTCTTATACTTTTTGGTAATGAATCACTACAATTTTTGGTATGAACCATTGTAACCATTAGTTTGCAAAGTTTGGTTGTCATTCCTTACAACTTTTAGTCTTTTATATAAAGACTTGTGGGCAACAACAAACCACAACCTCGAGAAGAACAACAACAAAAATTAGAAATCACAAAAATAAAAAATAAAACAATTAATAGAGAGAATTTTTTTGTTAAAGATCATCAAAAATCTTGACGAATGATATAAACATGAAAAAGTTCCATTGGGTTTTAAGAAATTGTCAAAATGTTTAATGATGTTCCTTTCTATTCTATAATTTGCATATTTTTTGATGATATTTTTTATTAATTTTTATATTTATTGTACATACTTTCTAAAGAATTGTAGAAATTATCTGTAGATATTATGGTAATTTATTTTTTATAATATTATATATTTACGAAATTTAACATTTTAATAATTATATCTTATAGATTTACATTTTTTTTTTCTTTGTCTGGTTATCCAAACTTTCACTTAAACACAAAACAACTTATGCAAACAATTTTTTTATTGATTGTGTTTACTTGTTTCCAAGTGGTAATTTATGTAAAGAGAAGAACACCATCTATATATCTTCAAGCACTGATATTTTTACCGATAGAAACAAAAAGAATTGAGGTGATTTTCATCGATCATTATATATCAATTAAGCCGAATAGGTATAATAAAAAAAAATTCACATTTTTCCTAAAATTGTTAATAATAAAATTACTAACAAAAATCTAAGATGTGTCATTCATCTTCAAAACTGCACATGTTTTTATGGATGTTATTTTTCTCTAATCACATTCCTCTATCGCCGATGAAATCTGTCATTCAACTGTCTCAACAAATGCTCCTCTTTTCTGATCGACGCAACTTTTTGCGGTGATCTCTTTTGATAACGAGACAACACAGCTTTCAAATTGATTATTAGATTGAAGTACTGGTTTAAGTCTTTGTGTTCTCTGAGAACGCTTCTCAACCCAAGTCCCATGGAGAAGAAGCTCTGGTCATTTTTGTTTTTGTTTTTATTTCTATTTATTATGCATTTATAAAATCATAATAAATATTTAAAGGTGTGTATTTTATATAAATTTTATCAACAGTGATATATGAATGTGTCTTTTTTCTAAAATCTATATACTATTATTTGTAGGAAATCTAAACGAACAATTTCTACTCTTTAACAACCATTTTTTTCATAAATTAAATTTTATAAAAAAAGTTGATAGCAGTGAATATATTTATCAGGTCTGGAACATAAAAATGTCAATACAAATCAATATACTTTTGGAAATACTATTGGTGCAGTCATTAGCTAAGGTTTGCACCCATGGTTTGGTCGTATACCAAGTTAGTTAACTAATAGTTAATTAGTTATGGAAATATAGTTTTTGTAACTTTTTATATGAACAGACGTGTCTTTTGGTTATTTCATGTGTATATATACGACACATGGAAAATAGAAAAAAAATGAAAACGTTTAGTGAATGTTGATTTGTGTATTCAATCCAGGAATTTGAAAGAATTCATAAGGAAAATTTTTTGCAGTATTTTCAAAGATTTGATGAGATTTTAATGCATTTATCTAATTCCTATGGTTACTTCTATTATTGATTTTAAAAGAATATACATAAATTTGATAGAATACTAATTCCTCTAAATTCTATGAATTTTCGAATTCTTGTATATTTAAAAAGGTAACAAAAATTATTTTATTCTTAAAACTGAAAAAATAGTAATTAGTACTACATAGTTTATGGATTGTAGCAATTTTATTAAAATCATAATACTAATAAATAAAATATATGGATCATCTAAACTCATAGCATCTCTCCACATATCTTCTAAGTTCTGCTATAGTTTTACTCCAAGTATTTGCATTTTCTTTATCTTGCTCTTGTGTTCGTAAAGGCTCTTAACAACGATGTGCGAAAGCACACAATCAAAAGTCTCAGAAGGCATCTTGATTTGGTTAACAAACACTGGGTTTCTTCAGCAACAAGGCAACATTGACTTTATATTTGTTAATTGTTGTTCTTTATATTTGCTGGTGACTCATTAATTATCATCCACAAAAGTCTCTTCATTCTTCTTGTACTTCTGAAAAAATGAGAAGCAGAGAAATGCTATTGTTTGTGTTTTCCTACGATTCATTACAAATCTATGCATAAGAGCAAAGAATTGGCCCTTTACATTTATACATGACATTTTCCATTAAATTCTTATCAAATACCATTACTACAAAATCTATCAAATATTGAATAACAACAGAATTTAAAGTAATTAAAAAAATGATTTCAAATGCTTAATCTAATAACAAAAGAATTTAAAAGAATTGATGAAATCCATAATTGAATAACAGTGGAATTTAATGGAAACTATAATTCCTTCTAATTCTATCAAATTTCTGAATCCAACCCCCACCTTAAAATTTTCTCGTGATTCTTACATTCATTTATAAATCAATTCTAGTCATATTCATCATCAACCCATGCAAAGGGCTCATAATTCTTACATTCATTTCTAAATCAGATTCTAGACATATATCATTAACCTATAATAAGGTACGTGTGCGGTTTGCATATTCTGCCAAAAATATTTTAGATGTACAGAGTGGTAACCAAATAATTATAAGCGATAACAATGCATTTTCTATAAATATTTCAATTTTTTATATTTCCATAACTTCTACATATTCCAGCATTAACTAAATATAATATATTTTACTGTCTATTCAAATGTTATTTTTTTTCTTTTTGTTTTGTTGGTTTGAGTTTCCATTTTTTTTTTGTTTTACTGGTCTAAATTAACATTGTCTTCCCTTAATATAAAATATTTTGTGTATATTCTAATAATTTATCGGGTCTTGCCATCAACATACAAAAAACAAGCCTCTTGCATTCCTGCGGAAGATCTTGAACTGATTGAAACCCAGACCGGTCTCAAACCTGCGAAGCATCCATTATTTCTTCAGTATTAACTACATCATTTCGTTAAAATACACAATTTTTTCAAGTTGAACAATATTTATTAAGAATTTGATGGGTTTCAGATAACCGAAAAAAGAACCAAATGATACCTGGAGACTTTTCAAGTATTTATTTGGAGATATAAAACATTATAATATAACCAAATTGAACCTGCTTAAAAGGAAACCTGCTAAATATGAACTGAAACTCTTTTGTACTTATGGGAAAGCAATAGAGAAAGAGAAAAAAAAGGGTATGTGAGTCTAAACCTTCTCTACTATTTTTTAAAAATTGTCTTTCAATAATAATAGGTCTTTCATCTTAAAAATTGTACTGATTTTTAAGTTGTTACAATATCGAAAGATATGTTTTTTGAACAAATCTATCTTTTCATTCTATTAATTTTATACATTAATGTCTATAGATGTGTATTTTTCTTAAAATTGCACAGATTTTTAAAGATTGTCTTTTCGTTTATTTTCATATATTTGTTTATACATTTTTTTTTTAAAATACCTACAATTGTCTGAAAGTTTCTGATAATTTATTTTCTAATATTATAATTTAAAAAATAAATACATGGTGTTTAGATTGTACTTTGAGGAATATAATAGTATGTAAAGCAACATTTCATAAATGGGACATGATTGTTAGATATTCAAAGGAAAATTTGCGACTTTTTAAATGAAACATTTTAATTTTTGGTGTAACAGTTGCAACAAATTAGTTAAAACATTTCAACTGTTGGTGAATATATTTTTTAGTGAAACCAATGCCATCTTTAGTGATGAATCATTGCAACTATTGCTAATTGTAGTATTTGATGATAAACTATTGTAATTTTTGGTGTTAGCCATTGTAATCATTAACTAACCATTGCGATGTTTGATTATCAACCATTGTGTTTGGTTATCTATATAAGGAGTTGTGGGTATTGACAAATCACAACAAAAAAATTAACAATCACAAATAGACTAATATGGAAAAAATTAATGTAAACGATTTTCAAAGATGTTTGAAGAAACAAATATTAAAATAAAGAGTTTTATTTGGTATTCTTGTATCTTAGTCTATGTTTAGAAATTTTGATTGTGAAACCAATGGAATTTTAGAAAATTTATATCTCAATACCACCTTATCCTAAATACTATTTAAAGATCCAATAAAAGCCATTAATAATTTTGAGATAAATCCATACTTTATGAATTTAGTTGATTTTATTTAACTATTGTATTAATATAATAAGTGTTTTTGTTTTATAAGAACTTTCAACATTCAAGGAAATATTATAATGAGAAGATCATATCAACATGAGTCAATATATATTAATTATGATATCCAATGTGACATATTTTTCTACAAAATGAGCTCCCGTGCGTTCTTTTCCTAGTTTTAATAAATATAACCTCAACAATTACACTAAGAATTGTTATAAATATCTATTAGAAAACATTTTAATAAAATCTAACGAATTGTTTCATATAAAGAACTTGGAACTAAAGATGTGGCAGAGCAGTCCACTGGTCCAAATTTTTTTTTTCAAAAAAAAAAAGATGTGGCAGAGCAAAGAAAATTATAATCTTTCATCCGTTTCGGTTTAATTGTTGTTGTAGTGTAAAATTTTGTTTCAAAATAAATGTCGCTTTATAATATAAAAACTTTACTACTAATATTTTTTAGTCTATTTTTATTGGTTGAAATATGGTTAGGTATATAACTAATGATGTTTTTATTTTGAAAAAATGCAAAATTAATTTTTTTTTAATCTTTGTGTATAAACTTAAAATAACCATTAAAATGAAACAGAGGAGTAATAGTTATTTATAGATAATTAAAGAATCATGCATATGTAATTTAAGATGGGTGAATGCATTTTCATCGCTTTCTTGGCACACAAGCTTCTTAGACCTCAAAACCCATTTCGCCTAATCCCTTCCTTCACAATATTCCCTTTGTGTTATTACATGCCTCATTCGTCATCTTTTGTAAAGTAATACATGTTGGTTTATAGTATGGTTAAGTTTGGTTAAGAAGTGTAAACCGATATGTAAACCTTACTATAGAAACTCATGTATCACCTTTGTAAAGGCTTAACAGAAATAATAGAAAGTTTGTTAGATCACTTTCTTCTTCGTTCATCAACTCTAAGATGGTATCAGAGCCTTGAGGCTGAAACCTCAAGCGATCCGTTCTTCATTTTCTTTCTTTGACCTCAGATCTTTCGATGAATCTCTCGATTGATCTTTTCTCTGTTTCGTAGATCGTTGTTCTGATCATTTCAAACCGATTCTGCGAAATTTCACATAATGGTGGTGATCGCACGAAGATTGAAACGTCGTGGTGGAAGACAGGCACCGTTGTCAGCTCGCCGAGTTCCTATTCCGAAAAACTCAGCTCCGATGTCGCCTACACCTCCGATCATTACAGAACTTTCTCCGGATAGCATTCATTCACCTTTCCACCTCACCAATGGCGATAATCCAGGTCTTTCTATTATCTCAGAAGTATTAGATGGTACGAACTATAACTGGAGCATAGCTATGAAGATTGCTTTAGATGCTAAGAATAAGCTAGTGTTTATCGATGGATCTGTTCCTAGGCCTATTGAATCGCATCCTCACAGCCAAATCTGGTCTAGATGTAATTCGATGGTCAAATCTTGGATTTTTAATACTGTATCCAAACAGATCTTCAAAAGTATCCTTCGCTTCAATGATGTTGTAGAGATTTGGAAAGATTTGGAGACTCGATTTCACATTACCAATCTTCCCAGATCCTATCAGTTATCACAACAGATATGGGCTTTTCAGCAGGGATCAATGGACTTGGCAACATACTACACTACTCTAAAGACTCTTTGGGATGAGCTGGATGGGGCTTCTTGTGTAGGTACTTGTCGTCATACGAAAGCGGATCTTGCCAAAGTCATAAAGTTTCTAGCGGGACTAAACGAGTCATACTCTGTGATAAGGAGTCAAATCATCATGAAGAAGAATGTTTCTAAGCTCTCTGAGATCTACAATTTACTTGATCAAGACTTTAATCAAAGAAACATTACTCCAGTGATGAATGCGACTGCGTTTTAAGTCTCAGCCCCTGATCAGTCTACAGCTCAGTCCATGCCTCTTATCAATGCAGCTCAGTATACTGTTCCAGCGAAAAAGAACAAGCCTAGTTGTGCTCATTGTGGCTACAATGGACACACTGTTGACACTTGCTATAATATCCATGGCTATCCTGTTGGTTTTAAACACAAAGGCAAGCAACAGGCTGATAAAAGCTCTTCAAACCCTTAGTACAACAATGCTAAACCAATTGTTGCTCAAGTGGGATTTGTGGACTCAGTCTCTAATGTTGTTAACAACCTTACCAAGGATCAGATTGAAGGAGTTATTGCTTATTTTAACTCTCAGCTAAAATCGCAGCCAATTCAAGCGAATTGTGTTGCATCTACTTCTGGAGGCATGATTACAACACTTCCTGGTATGGCATTCTCTTCTTCCACACTATGTTTTGTTGGAATGCTTAAAGCAACGAGTAATGCCTTGTGTTCACATACTTGGATAATAGACAGTGGCGCCACTCATCATGTTGCTCATCATAAAGATCTTTTTCTTGATCTCACTGATTCTATTAGTACCTCTATTACTCTCCCTACTGGTCTTGGTATTATGATTGCAGGCATTGGCAGTATAAGTCTCAACGACTCACTGATCTTGAGAAATGTCTTATATCTACCAGATTTCAGACTTAATCTTTTGAGTGTGAGCCAGCTCACCAAAGACTTGGGTTACAGAGTTATGTTTGATCCGACTGCTTGCTTTATACAGGATACTATCAAGGTATTGATGATTGGGAGGGGTGAACAGATTTGCAATCTCTACGTTCTGGATGCAGTGGATATAACAGGCTCTACATTCATTCAACAGCAATATGCTTCCTGTTCTAGTGTTGTTTTTTATGTAAGCTTGTGGCACAACAGATTAGGGCATCCATCTATGTCTAAAACAGAAAACAGTATTGATGTACTTGGATTCAAACAAATAAATAAATAACATTTTCATTGTGCCATTTGTCCTCTTGCAAAACAGAAACGCCTTCCTTATAATCCATTGAACAACATCTTCTTCATATCGACATATGGGGGCCTTTCTCTGTGTCTACAGCTGAAGGTTATATGTATTTCTTGACCATAGTTGACGATCATACTTGTGTTACCTGGATATATTTTCTATGCACAAAGAGTAAAGTGTTGACACTCTTTCCAGAGTTTATTCAGATGATTGAGACTCAATATAAAAGTGTAGTCAAGGCTGTGAGATCAGACAATGCCCCGGAACTGAAGTTTGTGGATTTCTATAAGAATAAAGGAATAGTCTCCTATCACTTTTGTCCAGAAACACCTGAACAGAACTCAGTGGTTGAGAGGAAACACCAACACATTTTGAATGTTGATCGTGCTCTGATGTTCCAATCACATGTTCCCCTTGAGCTCAGGGGTCAATGTGTACTCACTGCTGTTTTCATCATCAATCGGCTTCCTACTCATCTCTTGAAGAATAAGTCTCCTTTCGAAGTTCTTACTTCCAAACGAGTCGATTATGGTGGTCTAAAAGTCTTTGGATGTTTAGCTTACTACTCTACATCAAAAAAGAACAGACATAAGTTTCAGCCAAGATCAAAACCATGTGTTTTTCTTGGATATCCTGCAGGCTATAAAGGATATAAGCTTCTTGACTTGGATACTAATACCATTCACATATCACGGAATGTAACATTTCATGAAGCTATATTCCCCTATGCTAAAGATTACACTGAACCTTATGAAGACCTCTTCTCATCTGCTCCAACTGCTGAACTTACCTCTGCACCTAATAGTGACTCCACTGTACAAGAAGCTGTTGATGTTAAAGTTGAGGAAACACCACTAGCGGATGTTGGTTTATCTAAAGCAGAAGGCAAGAGGATTTCAAAGTTGCATGGTCATCTTCATGACTATTACTGTAATATAGCAGAGAGTGATACTGAGATACCTTATCCCCTCTCTGCATATACATCTTTTGCTAGTTTCTTTGAAGATTACAAGGCTTATATTTGCGTTGTTGCCTTGTATCCTGAACCATCGAGCTTTACTCAAGCCAAGTGTTTTGATGTCTGGATAAAAGCTATGAATGATGAGCTCATTGCCTTAGAAAGTACTAATACTTAGACCGTTTGTTCTCTTCCACCAGGCAAGCATGCCATTGGGTGTAAATGGGTCTACAAAATAAAGATTCATCCTGATGGAACTCTCGAGAGGTACAAAGCTCGCTTGGTAGCTAAGGGATACACGCAACAGGAAGGTATTGATTTTGCTGATACATTCTCACATGTGGCTAAGAAGACTACTGTTAAGACACTGTTATCTGTATCTGCTGCAAAGAAGTGGAGCCTCACTCAACTAGACATCTCTAATGCATTTTTGAATGGAGATTTGGATGAGGAAATCTACATGAAATTACCTCCAGGATACACACCAAAGGAGGGGGAATCATTTCCGCCTAATGCTGTCTGTAAACTACAGAAATCTTTGTATGGTTTAAAGCAGGCCTCACGACAATGGTTCTTAAAATTCAGTGGTACTCTACTTGGTCTCGGCTTTCAAAAGTCTAATCAAGATCATTCTCTATTCATTCGAAACAGAGAAGGCGTATACACTGCAGTTTTAGTTTATGTTGATGATATAATCATCGCTAGCAACATTGTTACTGATGTTCATCAGTTGAAGATTGACCTCAGTGAGGCATTTAAACTCAGAGATCTTAGTCCTTTGAAATATTTTCTTGGATTGGAGATAGCTCGATCTAGTAAAGGAATCTCGGTGAGTCAAAGAAAGTATACGCTTGGACTCTTGGAAGATACATGCTTACTGGCTTGTAAACCTTCTCCTATTCCCATGGACCCGCATGCAAAACTTGCTTGGATTCCAAGGAACCTATCCTTGATGATCCTGCTGCTTATAGACGTTTGGTGGGTCGCATGATGTATTTGACAATCGGAAGGCCGGATATTACCTTCACAGTCAACAAGCTTTGTCAATATACTTCAGCTCCAAAGAAGTCTCATCTTCAGGCTGCAATGAGAGTTCTTCATTATTTGAAAGGCACTGTTGGTCTTGGCCTGTTTTACTCTGTTGAGTGTGATCTCATTCTTCAGGCAGTTACTGATGCTGATTGGGCTTCCTGCTTGGACTCAAGGCGGTCTACATCAGGCTACTGTATGTTTCTTGATAATGGTTTGATCTCTTGGAAATCAAGGAAACAGCAAACTGTTTCACATTCATCCGCAGAGTCTCAGTATCGAGCGATGGAGTATGGTTCTCGAGAGGTAATTTGGTTAAGGAATCTCTTAACTGACTTACAGTCACCTCAACATGGACCAGTCCCTTTCTATTGTGATTCTACTGCAGCCATTCATATTGCAACCAATCCTGTTTTTCATGAGCGAACAAAACATATAGAGCTGGATTGTCATCAAGTTAGGGAGCATGTTCTCTTGGCTTCATCAAGCTTCTTCATGTTCGCACAAACAAGCAGGTTGCAGACATCTTTACAAAGACTTTATTCTCTCCACAGTTATATACCTTGGTTGGCAAGTTGGCATTGAAGTCTATCTATTTGCCATCTTGAGGGGGAATATTAGAATACATGTTGGTTTAGTATGGTTAAGTTTGGTTAAGTGTAAACCGATATGTAAAACTTACTATATAAACTCATGTATCACCTTTGTAAAGGCTTAACAGAAATAATAGAAAGTTTGTTAGATCACTTTCTTCTTTGTTCATCAACTCTAAGATAAAGAAAAGCTTTCAATCTATTTCACCAATACCTTATAACTTCCTTTGTAATTTTGTTTCTTGATATCTTGCATATTTGCATTGTTTTAAGTCCCCATTTTGCACATAATGATCATATAGATTAGGAATTTAGCATCTTTAGAATCCATATTGCATTCATATGTCCTAATCAGGTAGTAGAGTGTCCTATGGAGTAATTAGAAGTGTTTAGAAGCATTATGGCTCAAGAACAGATGGAAAATGATGTTAGTCGAGTTCAAGCGAGCACAACTCGGGTTGAGCCAACGCGGGTTCTCTTACCCGCGTCGAGGCATCGAGAGGAACCAACGAAGAGCTCCAACGCGGCTTGGAGAAATGAAGCATCGACGATCTCACGCGGGTTCGGTGATGCGGGGTCGCATACCCGCGTAGGAAGAGGAGAAGCTGACGTTCTGACTCGGGATGAAGCAACGTGGATACGCCTACCCGCTCGTATGAAGAAAGAAGCTCGACGACCATCCGACGCGGGTGGTGTGACGCGGGGTATGCCCAGTCGCTTCAACCCGAGTCGAGATTTATCCTTAGTCAAATTTTAATGTTTTTAAGGGCTTTTTAGACTTTTTAATGGAAACCATTAGGTTTACCAAAGACATATAAATACTTTTGTAATCCCAAGAGAGGATCTGGGCTTGTTTTTATCTAATAACAAAGAACTTTTAGGTGAAAGATCTTATCTTGATCATTTCTTCTTGTGATTTGCTTGATTAGTCTGATCATTAATCATGATTAGCACCAAATCATCATTGATTCTTGGGCTCATCATGAAGAGTAGTGAGTAGTCATCTTTGGATTCATAGGTGAGGGAGACTAAGGGTGATTAAGCTAGATCAAAGGTGTTTTAGTATAGATCCATCTTGTTCCTTGATAGTAGAGTACTTTTTATGCAATTTTAGAGTTGGTCTCTCTAAAGTTGAGCTCTAGGCATTTCATGTCTGAAAGGTGTTTGATGAAATGCCTGAACCAACTCTCCTAAGCTTTT
>NC_027752.1:9261180-9265414 GCF_000695525.1 Brassica oleracea var. oleracea
CAGATAACATTCAACCAAGGAGATTTGATGCTTGAGTTATCTTAGTAAATGAGCATTCATCTAGAGATAGAGTTTGTTTAGGATGGTGTCTAGGTCTAAGGTAGAGAGATTGGTTGAAAGTTAACATCTTTAGATTGTAACTTGATCACCCAAGGTCAATTCCTTTAGCCCATGAGTTCTCTTATCTCATAAGAAAGAAAGCTTTGTCCTTTATTGCATTTCAGTAGCATTCTGGTTCAAAAATCATCTCATCAATTGATAACATTTAGATTAAGCATGGTCTTGCATTACCTTTGCTTTAGAATCACTTAGAACTGGTTTGACAACCTTTATTCTACAACATTTGATTGGGAGCCTTGAAACTCCTATCATCATTTCTTTGAATGAAAATTGTGAGATCTTGCTCTTCAACATCAAAAAATCTTTGGACAGAGGAAGAAAACGCCGCTCGGAAGTTTGCGTCTGCGTCTGAGTCCAAGAAGGAACCACAACTCCTAAGAAAATAGGTTACAGAAACACCTCTCTTTCTTATAAAATTTATGATGTTACATGATATCTATGTATGTTTGTGAACATTTAGAGCACGTCCGAGATGTGGGAAGAGTTGCAGAGTAAGAAAGACTGATATTCAGGAACTAAGCATGAGAGTTTCACTCCTCAAGAAGAAGATCTGATTATCAGGATACATGCAGCAATGGGAAGCAGGTTGTGTATATACATCATGAATTACTCGAAAAATAATTATTTAGATTCTGATGAGTTTTTGTGTGGATTTAGATGGCCACTTATTGCACAAAATTGACAAGGAAAGACAGAAGAAGAAGTGAAGATGATCTGGAACACAAAACTAAAGAAGAAACTGTCCCAAATGGGCGTAGATCATGTCACTCACCGTCCTTTTTCTCATGTACTTGCTGAATACGGCAACATCAATGGTGGTGGAACCCTACACCCTAATCCCTTGAATCATACCACATCTCTTGGACATAGTCACTCACTCAACGAAGATTCTCATCAACAACAACCTGATGATTCAGGAGATCTCATGTTTCATCTGCAAGCAATCAAGCTTATGACTGTTGAGGTCGAAAACGGTTATCTCGAAATCAACGGCTAAGATTATCATTTTATCAAATTCTTCACGAAAGACTTCTTGAAAGAAAGATCGGAATAATACAAATACCTATGGACGAGGGTCTCCGGAAAGATCGGTACGAAAAGAGACAGGTCAAGACCCGAGAACCGGACCGTTCTCACTTGTCCGCCTCGCCCATGGGCGAGGACGACCATCACCGATGTCACCTTGCCAGTGGGCGAGGACGACCAGCACCATGGTCACCTCGCCCATGGGCGAGGACGACAATCACCACGGTCACCTCGCACATGGGCGAGGACGACCAGCACCACGGTCACCTCGCCCATGGGCGAGGACGATCCGCGCCCGGTTCGCCTCGCCCGAGGGCGAGGACAATCCAATCCCGGTCAGTCCGACTCGTTTCGACTCTCGTGTCCTCCGTATAGTTGTGATATCCGACTTTTGGATCATATACCTCTCGTTTCGGCTCGATCGTAGTTACTCTCGAAGTTTTACGACTAAAATCGTAGAAAAGCCCGAAGGCCTAAAAACGGCCCGAGAGGATCTAAACGTGTCTAGAGGCCAATCTACGATTTAGAAGGGACCCGAACCCAATGGAAGTTATAACGGTTTATCCTAACTCACGGAAGTAGGATAAACGTTAAATTTCCGAAGATAAATATCAAGATTCGAGGATAACTACAAAGATCGACGAAAAATGGAATATTCCCAAAAGAGATAAACTTGGGCCCAAAGGCAAAGAAGTAAATGGGCCACCGACTTAAAACAACTATATAAGGAGAGCTGGAGCAGAAGAAATGGGATCCGAGAATTTAGACTTAGAGAACTCCTGCTAGCTTAGGGAACTTAGAACTTAGGTGGTTAGACTAGCAAGGAAAGGCTTAGAACGTTTTGCCGCCTTTCTGTTCTGCTTTTGTCTAGTTAACATATCTTTACTCCTCTCGGAGAAGTCCTGTATTCATACTATTTCATTAATAAAACGCCTCCGAGCGACTATTTATCTTTATCTTGCTATCTATCTTTTTACGTTCTGAAAGTGATTACGCAGAGAATTCAGACCTTCAGGGAAAATCGGGTTTTCTTGCTTTTCCTCCATACTTATTCATTAAAATCGACGGTATGAATTCCGGTTCCCACAGTTTGGCGCTAGAAGGAGGGGGAGTCGAATTCTCTAACTCAAAACTCACAAACGATTAAAGATACAAGATGTCCACTCCAGTAGCTCACGATGTCGTCTCTTTCAAGGACAGAGCAACGGCCGACCAGGTCAAACCTCACAACAATCTCCTTGTCATCGAACTGACCATCCAGGACATCGACGTAGCAAGAGTGTTGGTCGACACCGGATGCTCGGCGAACATTATCTATAAAAGCACCCTCGAGAGAATGGAAATCGACCAGTGCGCCATCAAGGAAGGTCCCAGTCCAATTTTCGGACTCTCAGGAGACGCTACTATGACCCTCGGCTCAATCAACCTCTTGGTTAAAGCTGGGAGCATCGTAAAAATCATGGAATTATTGGTCTTTGATCGCCCAACATCGTACAATGTAATCATTGGAACTCCATGGCTGAATTCCATGAGAGCGATCCCATCGACATTCCACCTATGCCTTAAATTTCTGACCCCTCATGAACTCGAAACAATTCAAGGAGACCATAGGGTGTCACAAGTATGTTTCGTCGCTGCGTTAAAAAAAAGAACTTTGCGATCGAAGCTTCCCACAAGAAGAAAAAAAAGCTGACTCTCGACGAGGGCGCCCCACAACAAGACTCGGAAGTCTTCTGGTAGTCACAGAGGGTTGAAGCTCTAGAAGGAAAGCGCAAACCAACTTGCGAACCGGTAATCTCGGTCTGTCTCGACTAATCTCGCCCAGAACGATGCGTCGAGATCGGAGCCATCCTCTGCGAACCATTGAGAACAGAGCTCATGGCTTGTCTTAAAAAGAACCTCGATACGTTCGCTTGGGCCGCGGAGGATATGACAATCAAATCATGATGAATCCCGACGATCGCGAGAAGACCGCATTCATCCCCGACCGCGGAACGTATTGCTACAAGGTAATGCCTTTCGGTCTCAAGAATGCGGTGCTACTTACCAGCGACTTGTCAATCGAATGTTCTCCGAACAACTCGGAAAGACTATGGAAGTGTACATTGATAACATGCTCGTAAAATCCCTTGACAAACACGACCATGTATCCCACATGGAAGAGTGCTTCGCAAGGCTGAACCTACATAACATGAAACTAAACCCGGAAAAATGTAGGTTCGCAGTCGCATCAGGAGAGTTTCTCGGTTGTCTGGTCACGTGTCACGGGATCGAGGCCAACCCCAAACAGATAAATGCACTGGTAGAAATGGTCTCACCAAAGACAAAACGAGAAGTCCAAAGGCTAACCGGAAGGGTCGCAGCTTTGAACCGTTTCATCTCACGTTCGACGGACAAGTGCCTGCCTTTCTACGACACGTTGAAAGGGAACAAAAAGTTCGAATGGTCGGAAGAGTGCGAAAAGGCTTTCCAACAGATGAAGCGTTACCTGGCCACTCCTCCTGTTCTTGCAAAACCAGTAGAGTGAGAACCTCTATTCTTATACGTTGCGGTCTCCGCAACAGCAGTAAGTGGCGTTTTGATCAGAGAAGAACGGCGGTGAACAAAAACCAATCTTTTACATAAGTAAAACCTTGCTGGACGCTGAGACGCGGTACCCCTTGATGGAAACGCTGTTGTAACATCGGCGAGAAAGCTCAGGCCATATTTCCAATCTCATACCATAGTTATTTTCACCACCTTTCCCCTGCATACTATTCTGCACAGTCCGAGTCAGCCAGGTCAGCTCGCGAAATGGGCAATCGAACTGGACGAGTACGATGTCGAGTACCGCCCAAGAACCTGTGAAAAATCTCAGGTGCTGGCGGATTTCTTAGTAGAATTGCCCACGGGGGATATGACAAACACAGAACCAGATTCAACTTGGGTTCTTCACGTCAATAGATCATCGTACAAACAAGGATCCGGAATTGGGATTCGGCTCACGTCGCCCACCGGGGAAATCTTGGAGCAGTCGTTTCGGTTAGAATTCCATGCATCAAACAACGAGGCTGAATATGAAGCACTCATTGCAGGATTACGACTAGCC
>NC_027752.1:9265435-9269797 GCF_000695525.1 Brassica oleracea var. oleracea
CCAATGGGCTGAACATTTGCAACATCCACGCTTACTGCGATTCTCAGTTAGTCGCAAATCAATACAGCGGAGAATACAAGGCAAGGGACGAAAGAATGGACGCATATCTAAAACTCGTCCAGGACCTGGCCCAAGACTTCAACCACTTCGCCCTCACAAGAATTCTTCGCTTGGAAAACACCCAAGCAGATGCCTTGGCTGCGCTCGCGTCAATCTCGGATCCATGACTAAAACGGGTAATCCCAGTGGAATTCATTGAACATCCGAGCATCGGACCGCCGGTGATCGCCGGAATACGGTTGCGATAGCCCATGGCTAGAGCCGATCCGAGCCTACATAGCCGACGGAACGCTGCCCGCCGAGAAATGGGCGGCACGCAAAATTAAAACCCAAGCCGCACGATATGTAACGGTAGAGGGAGAAATCTATAAATGGAGATTCTCCGGCCCACTCATGACCTGCGCCGAGGGAGAGAAAGCGAGAAAAGTGATGGAAGAGGTCCATTCCAGATCGTGCGGAAACCAGTCCGGTGGAAGGTCACTTGCAGTCAAAATAAAACGCCACGATTATTACTGGCCAACTATGATCAAAGACTGCAAGAAATTCGCATCAAAATGCGAAATGCCAAAGGCACGCGCCCACCATCCATCGATCTGCGGAGGTCCTCTCGTCCATTTCATCTCTGTATCCCTTTATGCAATGGTCCATGGATATCGTTGGACCTTTACACAATTTAAAACAGAAACACTTCCTTTTGGTCCTTACGGATTTCTTTTCGAAGTGGGTAGAAGCAGAATCCTACGCAAGTATCAAAGACGTACAAGTCGAGAGCTTCGTATGGAAGAACATTATCAACAGGCACGAAGTCCCTTACGAAATTGTAACAGACAACGGATCTCAGTTCATCTCTACCTGATTTGACGCGCTCTGTGAGAAGTGGCAGATACGGCTGAACAAGTCAACTCCTAGATATCCAGAATGTAACGGCCAGGCAGAGACCATTAGCAAAAACCGTCCTTGACGGGTTAAAAAAGCGCTTAGAAGCCAAAAAGGGACGATGGGCAGATGAGCTCGAAGGAGTTCTTTGGTCACATCGTACAACCCCAAGACGGGCTACGGGAGAAACCCCCTTTGCCCTTGTTTACGGGACGGAATGCATGATCCCATCGGAAGTAGAATTTCTCAGAGTGCAGAGAAGATTCCTCCCCGAACGAGAAGATCTCAACAACGCGATGCTACTAGACGAACTCGATCTCATTAACGAGCGACGAGATCAAGCTCTCATAAGAATCCAAAACTACCAGCACGCTGCCGCGAAATACTACAATTCAAACGCTCGCCACCGCAGGTTCAAGGAAGGTGATCTGGTTCTGCGCAAAGTCTTCCAAAACACTGCCGAACGTAACGCATGAAAACTGGGAGCAAACTGGGAAGAACCATACAAGGTCATAAAGGTGGTCCGACCAGGATCGTACCAAATCGCGAACATGCAAGACGTCAAGATCCAAAGAACCTTGAACGCGATGCATCTTAAAAAATACTACCAATAATCGCAACGTGGGAACTAAGAACTACGAGATGGCTTGATCCCCTAAAAAAGGTACGTAGGCAGCTCGCCAAGGGAGTTCAGCTATCCCCCCATCTTAAAAAGGGGGGGGGGAGTGGGTACGTATACTCGTATACTCCCACGACTTTCAAAAAACTCGACCTTTTTCGAATTTTACTGCGGAAAAACGCGACCTTACAGTCGCCAATCCCACTATTAACCAAACGGCTAAGGTGGCAATCTAAGACTCGCTCTAAGCGCCTAAGCAAAATCGATTAGTTATCACACTAAATCCGACAAACCCTCGAACGCTCGTAAAAGAGTCATCCTTCGGAAAAAGCCCGCGAACAAATGCGACACAAAAGAAAAGGTCAACTTTCGGCTCTGCGAGACGTCGCTACACGCTTAAAGTTACAATTTTTTCGACATCTACAGAAACGACGTTCTCGTTTCCAAAACAAACTTAGTACACCTCTAACGGTAAAATGCCTTTAAACTGGCATCATTTCTTTGTTGCTGATCACAACAAACGAACCCTAACGTCCTAAATAGACATCAGCCGCCCTCGAAAGGATAGGCTCTCTTACATCCGACAAAGATACCATAGCGGGCTATACAAGAAATTCAAAATTTTGGTCAGCATCTCCAAACGGCCTTTGGAGGTAGCTCGATTCGTGTCAAGACAAGTCGTATAAGCCGATAACAATTCGCGGAATTTATATCGGTACGAATCACGCTAAAATCGCAAACAGGCAAAACGAAAGCCGACTTGTCATCACATAGCCTCAGTCCGAGAGTAAACCTAGGTCTTGCCCTAAACCCAGCCTTGCTGGATCTTGACATCTCAAAGGCATAATATCAACACCCTGATATGAGATCCCAAAACTTGTCTCTTCACTTAAATCTGTACGTTTTCACGAGCTTTCGCATAAAGCAGAAAACCACGTAAACTCGTGTACTCAACAAACGATGGATACAGTGATCATCCGAGGGGGAATGAGACGATAACTCACACCCTCGCCCTCTAACTTTGAAAAACAGAAGTTCTCTCGATTTATAACAACCGAAACGTTTTATTGATTGCGCCAAGCATCTTACAAAAAGCCCTAACAAGGGCAGGGATTCGAAGCCACCAACGGCCAGTCCTGGATCATACAAATTACGGCCTCATGAACAGGCCAAAGCAAAACAAAGAAAATCCCCGAAAGGTTCATTACCCTAGGCATTCCTCGGAGCACCGCCTTCATCCACAACCTCATCGGAGCTCGGGACCGCATCGCCATCACCTCCCTCAGCCACTTCACCGTCACCTCTCTCGACTGCATCGCCCTCGCCTTCTTCGGCTGCACGGCCTTGCCCTTCGGTCTCATCCAAACACAGCGTGAGGGTGCATTCAGATTTCAGGAGAGAGAGGATCGAATCGAAGTCACCTTCGGAGGCCATCAGTTCCTCCTTATGAGACAGAATACTGGCCTCTTCAGAGTCCAGAGTCGGAACCGCTTCACCTTTGAGTAGCTGGATCTCACCTGTTGCGGCCAGCAATTCAGCGGCTGAACCAGAGGTCGACCCAACACCCTACTCAACCAGCCAAGGCGTCAACAAGGATATACGTGCACTAAAAATGCCATATCTTACAAACCAGGAGGGTTTAAATCATGAGTCTAATTTTTATGGATTTCACACTCAAGAAGGAGTCCAGGCCAAATTGAATTGGGCCAATATATTCACGGATCCAAAATATACACGGAACAAGAAATTATGAATTTTACAAGTCAGAGGTTTTCCAGCCCGTCCATCTGCGAATACCCGACTTTAGAAGGAGATTTAAGCTCAAGTAAGGGGCGGCCTGAAGCAAGACCCATCATAGGAGTCAATAGGAGTTTATCAGCTTTCCAGAAAGCCCAAGATCAGGAGAAATGGCCACTGAATTATGAAGTTATGATCCAATCTCCAAAACCGGTCAATCCAGTTCTACACTTGCCTCAATTGGAAGCTAACCGGTTCAATCAGCTTCAAACCAGACATTGGCGACCAGGAGATCATTTCAACCAATCAGGAGATATTCTAGGAGTCCAGGAGGAGTTCTGCAAGTTCATACCATGTACCAGCAACCATTGGATCAGGAGGATCCTCATTTACTCAAACCTGCCTTATTTGGAGCAAACCGATATTAATGTCCAACAGTTCTTTTCTCTTCAGATCAGGCACGAGATCAGAACCTATCAAGCACCCAGGAATGTCCCAAGGAAGCTTTCTTATCCATTAAAACCTTCCAGGTTCAAGAAGAATCAAGTTTCTCACTTGGAGCCAAAATCCCATAAAAGGCTCCAACGGCTAGTTTTTCGATTTTGTTACTTTGCTTGATTTGTTTCCTTTTCTATTTGTTTTAGAACGTTAGGACCTTTGTCTCTGAGCCTTATATAACCTCCTAGACGTCCATTGTAAAGAGCACCCTTAATCACCAAGTTAATAGAAAGTTTATTCAGTTTTATCAAAGTTGTTCTTTGTATAAAATAACGGTCTTTAGGATTCAAAGAGAGATTCTTTGCTGTCTTATTGATTTTGTGAGTCTAGTTTGTTTGTGCAAATCAAAAAAGCTCAGTACACAGATTGAGAGAGTCAATCACTTCGATCTATCATTCCATCAGATTGAGAGATTCAATCAAACCTTCCTCCGCAAATCCACTTCAGTTCATCATCTAATCAAGCTGAGAGTGATACACATCCAGCAGCTTGATTCCATCCTATCCTTTGTTTATTTATCTTGTTTTATTATCATTATCATCATCATTTCATTCGTTTTCATATTTGTTTCT
>NC_027752.1:9270215-9271927 GCF_000695525.1 Brassica oleracea var. oleracea
AAAAAAAATATCCTTGTTAGTTTGTTTCCATATTTTCTTTCCATTTATTTTTCATAGCATCCCATACTGATTTATTTCGTGCTTGCATCAAGAAAATAAAAAAAAAATGATATAGAGCATAGTTCATATCATTTGTATCTTGTTAGTTTAATTGTTGCATCTTAAGAAAATTCAAAAAAAATATCAGTATTAGTTTGCTTTCCATATTTTATTTCCATTTGTATTTATTATCATCTCATATTGTTTCATTTCGAGATTTCATTGAGAAAACCAAAAGAAAAATCATTTTTTTAGTATAGCTATTTCATTTCGGTTCATAGTTGCCTAATTTCTCGGTTTAGTTCAAATAGTTTGCATTATTCATTTGGTTTGACTAGCACTTCCCATATCTTCACTTGATCTTTAAGATTGATCTCAGGGATAAATGGGAGAGGCAGCACACGGCCAAGCTCTAATAGCTTCTCAAAACCAACTACTGATTGCTATGCGAGAATTAGAAGATCAAATGGCCCGGTTAGAAGAAAGAAGCCATATGTCTAAGAGAAAGACACAAGGCCGAGGACCACCACCTGGAAAAACAAGATTTGGAGATGCACCAGAGGATGGCTATGTTGAGCCTAAGCCACCAGATCCTTCATGGATCACCCCACACCATACTTCTTCAACTCATAAACACTTAACTCATTCTTATCTTGATTTTAAATCTGTTAATGAAGTTAAGATTTATTCTTTTTCAGGAAGCAGTTGGCCAGATGACTATCTCTCATGGGAAAGAACCATGGATGATTGGTTTTCATACCAAGGCGTGCCAAAGAAAGAAAAGCTGAGCCATGCCATCAAACAGCTCACCGGAGGTGCATACAAATGGTGGAAAAGTGTAGATGGTGCAAGATGGAAGAGTCAAAGAGAGGCCATCAAAACGTGGGAAGATCTTAAAGAGGCCATGATCAGGAAGTATGTATCCTCACTTCCAACACCAGAGATTAGAGAAAGGTACCCAAGGAGGTTTTCAAGCCATGGGTCCAAAGAGGCAAAGAGAGTGGTGCCACAACAAGGCCATAGAAGCTTGATCCATCAAGATCAGAATCGGCCAAACAAGGGGCACACAGTTTTCTATGATCAATCCCAACCTTAGGAGGTCCCTAAGACCATGGAGAGAAAGAAATTTGTCAGCCAAGACACGTTGGCCAGACTCAAAGAAAAATCAGACAAACCGATTTTTCAAGAAAAGGCCAAGGTAAGTCCTATACTTGATAAATTTGTTTATAAATCATCTCCAACTGGTATGAGTCACTTGTCTTTGTCTAAGGATGCTAAGACAGGTCCTGAGGTCCAGAAAGACACGATCTCCACATCCTTGTTGAGATCCAAAGTTGTCCATGATTTAAGTCCAAGAGACAAGGAGATTTTAAACCCAAAGGAAGAAGAGCCATCAAGCCAAGGTAAGTCTTCTAAATCTGAGGATTTAAAATATCAGACATGTTATAGATGTCATAAGAAAGGACACTATGCTGTAGTTTGTCCTACTAAGCAAGTATTGATAGAAACATCACTTGAAGAGAAAGCATATTTATCTATGAAGAGTGATAGTTTTCTTCAACCTGATTTGTTGGTTCCAAATTCTTGTGTAATGCCCTTGTCTTTGTCAAAAGGTGTTGTAACAAGAATTAAAGAGCATGAATTCAAAGGAGAGGAGCCACCAGGCGCCACAC
>NC_027752.1:9272506-9273570 GCF_000695525.1 Brassica oleracea var. oleracea
AGCCATGAACCACCTCACAAGTGGAATTCTAGTGTTGAACAATGTGTTCACATGCCAAGGCTTAAGGTAATCTTCTCTGATCTTAAAACGTCCAAGACACTTGATTATCCAGATATAATGCACTTGTCTTTGCCAAAAAGTTTTGATCCAGGAATAAAAGAAGTTGAAGTTCATAACCACCAAGGTCAAAAGATGCAAAGAAGGCAGCAAACAAAAACAAGTTGTCCAAAGAAGAAAATCATTCCTCAACTTGTGGAAGCTATCAAAGTAAGTCTGGAAATTTCAAATTATTTTTATCAGTGTCCAAACACAGATATAATGCACTTGATTTTTGCCCAGAAAGTTGAGAATTTTTCAGGTTGCAAAGGAGAAAGCTTCAAAGAAATCCCACCGGATAATCTTTTGTTGCTAGGAGAATCAAACCCAAAGATGGTCAGAACTGAGCCTACTAGGAGTATGAAGGACCATCCACTGAAGGAGATAAGAAATGCCAAAGTCAAAAGCAGAGGCGTGATCCTATCCTATTTGCTGAAAGAAGAGCCACCTGATGCACAATCCATCCCCAAACCGAAACAATATCAAGGTAAGACCTTAGAATCTCAAAAGAGTATGAAAGCTGACTTTCTCTATCTTGTTGCAGGTTATAAAGTTCCGAGGACGAAACCTTTTCATGGGGGAGGGAATGTTGCGGCCAGCAATTCAGCGGCTGAACCAGAGGTCGACCCAACACCCTACTCAACCAGCCAAGGCGCCAACAAGGATATACGTGCACTAAAAAAGCCATATCTTACAAACCAGGAGGGTTTAAATCATGAGTCTAATTTTTATGGATTCTACACTCAAGAAGGAGTCCAGGCCAAATTGAATTGGGCCAATATATTCACGGATCAAGAAGTTATGAATTTTACAATTCAGAGGTTTCTCAACCCGTCCATCTGCGAGTACCCGACTTTAGAAGAAGATGCAAGCTCAATTAAGAAGCGGCCTGAAGAAAACCCCATAATAGGAGTCAAGAGAAGTTTATCAGATTTCCAGAAAGCCCAAGATCAGGAGAAATGGCCACG
>NC_027752.1:9273670-9275150 GCF_000695525.1 Brassica oleracea var. oleracea
CTTCCATCAACCATTTTTCCATCCCTGATTTCCAGCCTGCAACATTTCTAGACCTCCCTCGATGCCCGCCAGAGCCAGATCCTTCTTACGGACTGCCATGAGCGAATCAAACAGAACAGCCATCCTCGTTAGGCGGGCATGAAACTCGTCTCGCGGGACAACGGTCCCCGCTGGCTCACGAGTCCTCGGTTCCTCTTGACTCTGGATTTGGCGCTGAAGACGACGGACTTCAGAAGCCTTGGCTTTTTTCTCTTTCTTCATCCTAAACAATGCACTTGCCGACTTTCCGAGATCCCGCTCGAGACCGCTGACCTGAACCTCCAGCTGCGAAGTCTCAGCAGCGTGAACGTCCTCAGTAGATTTCAGTGTGGCCTCAATTCGTTTCAACGCCTCCCGCGACTCTGCTACGCCCTCTGTCAAACGTTCCACCTCCGAACCACAGTCGCTAATCATCCCGTCGATCAACGATATGAACTGCGAACGAAATAAGAGTCAGAATAATTGAAGAACAAAGTATCCTACAAGAAAATTTGTTTTTCGAAAACGAACCTTGGCACGATATTGCGGTAAAGGCCCTGAAGGCTCTCCTTCCGTACCTTTGGAAGATCTCCTCTTCTTGGCGGTCTCGGTTTCGGCACCATTCCTTTTGCGACCTTTGGGCAGCGGAGTGGCACTAGGCGCAGGAAGCCCTAGGACAATCTCTTTCCTGTCCAAAGGTGGAGGCATCAACTCCATTACTTGTCCTTTCTCAGGAATTGAGACCGGGGTAGTGGAAGAGCCCGAAGGTTGGGCCAAGACCTCCGGCACTTGCACAGGTGCCGTATTCATTCCTACGAGGGGCGCATCATCGCTCAGAGACTTGTTTCCTTCGGCTGAGATCGACAGCGCATACGAGGAAGGGATAGCCGACATTTCAGCAGAGGTCCGACTCGTTTCCTTTTCGGCACTACGCCTGGATAGCCTCTCTTTGAAAGAAAGGAATCCGGCAACGAAAGCCGGAGTGGCTTCATGAATGGCCGGAATCGGTAGAACCAGGCTGGCCTCACCTATCTCGACGTCGGAGTTCTTCTTTTAGTTTTGGGAGGAAGACATTCTTGCTTGAGAGAATGAAGAGAGAAAATTTGGTAATTGATGAGTTGCTACTTATAAGGATATGAGGGTGACGTGGATTTCCGCAATAAAATAATCTCAAAAGACAATCTACGAGAAAACGTACCCTTAACCGAAAATTCCGTTTAAAAACACTTCACTCGCCCGTAAAATCGTCTCCGAGTCTTGCATACTGGGGGGCTAACTGTTGGGGTCGAAAACGGTTATCTCGAAATCAACGTCTAAGATTATCATTTTAGCAAATTCTTCACGAAAGACTTCTTGGAAGAAAGATCGGAAGAATACAAATACTTATGGACGAGGGTCTCCGAAAAGATTGGTACGAAAAGAGACAGGTCAAGACCCGAGAACCGGACCGTTCTCACTTGTC
>NC_027752.1:9275200-9283876 GCF_000695525.1 Brassica oleracea var. oleracea
TCACCGAGGTCACCTCGCCCATGGGACGACCATCACCAAGGTCACCTCGCCCATGGGCGAGGACGACCAGCACCACGGTCACCTCGCCCATGGGCGGTGATATCCGACTTTTGGATCATATACCTCTCGTTTCGTCTCGATCGTAGTTACTCTCGAAGTTTTACGACTAAAATCGTAGAAAAGCTCGAAGGCCTAAAAACGGCCCGAGAGGATCTAAACGTGTCTAGAGGCCAATCTACGATTTAGAAGGGACCCGAGCCCAATGGAAGTTATGACGGTTTATCCTAACTCACAGAAGTAGGATAAACGTTAAGTTTCCGAAGATAAATATCAAGATTCGAGGATAGCTACAAAGATCGACGAAAATAGAATATTCCCAAAAGAGATAAATTTGGGCCCAAAGACAAAAGAGTAAATGAGCCACCGACCTAAAACAACTATATAAGGAGAGCTGGAGCAGAAGAAAAGGGATCCGAGAATTTAGACTTAGAGAACTCCTGCTAGCTTAGGGAACTTAGAACTTAGGTGGTTAGACTAGCAAGGGAAGGCTTAGAACGTTTTGCCGCCTTTCTGTTCTGCTTTTGTCTAGTTAGCATATCTCTACTCCTCTCGGAGAAGTCCTGTATTCATACTATTTCATTAATAAAACGTTTCCGAGCGACTATTTTTCTTTATCTTGCTATCTATCTTTTTACGTTCTAAAAGTGATTACGCAGAGAATTCGGACCTTCGGCGAAAATTGGGTTTTCTTGGTTTTCCTCCATACTTATTCATTAAAATCGACGGTGTGAATTCCGGTTCCCACAATGACCGAGTCATCAAACCAAGTCAAGCCCGTCTCTAACTTTATGTATGACTCTTTGTCTTCTTCTAATTCATCTCCTCCATTATTCTCCTCAGCTTGTTCAACCATAGCTCAAGAGAGTTCAGAGGTTAACTTCACCTGGTCTGAGTTTCTTCTTGACCAAGAAACCTTCCATTCCATGAAATTCGACAGAATCATCTTGATCAAGAACTAGACAACTTTTTCGGTAACGAGTTGCAGGTGCAAGCTAATATAGCTAATACACCAACTCAATCTCAGATCGAATTAGAGTACTCTTTGAGCAATGGGTTTGTTGAATCCATTATATATAAAGAAAAAGAGTTGTTCTTAGTACTATTTTCTAGCTATTTGGAGAATCCTTTCTATTTATAGTTATCTCTCTTCCTCTCCTCAAACTGCTAAATAAAGAAATAATCTAAAAACCCGAAACAAGTGCTTCCTGCAAATCTTTGATTTAAAAAAAAAAAAATTATTATTACAAATTGAATTGAGAAAGGTTTGATCATAAACATGAGTCTCTGACTGTTAAGACTCATTTTCAAAATAGATTTATTCAGGGAAACAGAACTATTTACTTAGCCTCAAGAGTTTTAGTTTAAGAGATTCAAAAATACAATCTCAAAGAAACAGACAACTTGTTAAGGCATGAGTTCTCTGAATTAATGTCAACGGCTGAAATGAAGATCTTCACAAGAAAGATTATAATAGAGAAGAGAAACTAGAAATAGATGAATCTTATTAATGTTTAATTATTTTTTTTTTTTATTATTCGTACTTATTATTATTACATTAGCATATCAGATTATTGCTATAGAATCAATTGAGAAATATCGTTTTCAGAAAACATAAATCAAAAGACTCAAACAGCAAACTTGGACTTGAGATTGTTCACAGTTGCATCATCCGTCCTAAACGTTTTGGTTAAAACCGCGTTTGGAATCTCAGGCACTGAACCAAACAAAGTGCTAGGCAGAACCACTGCTCCTGGAAGCTGACTGTTAAAAGCGGTTATCAAACGCGCTTTACCTTTACCAACGTTCCATTGGAAATGGACCAATCCTCTAGGGACAACAAACATCTCTCCAGCATTGATAACCTTCGAGAACAAACTGTTGTTCGTTGTCAAGAACCCTACAAAGACCGAACCTTCGATCACAACTCCCGCTTCGCTTGCACGCGGGTGCGAGTGAGGAGGGTTCACACCTCCAGGAGCGAACTCAACGTTGTTCATGGAAACTCCTAGAGTGTTCAGACCCGGAAACGTTAAGACGTTAGCGGGGGAAATGGCTACGCCGTTAGGGTTTGAGGTGTTTAGAGGACCGCCTAAACCGGAGAAGAAGAAGTCAGATGCTGAGACTGATGATTTGCATGGGAAGCCGTTGATGGAAGGAGAAGCTCTGAGATCTCCAACGCAGAAGTCTTGTAAAGGGTCAGGGTCAGATGAGAGTGATGGGATCACGAAGAGACAGAGCGTTAGAAGGAAAGATGTGAAAAGAGAAGCCATTGCTATTGAGGATGATGGAAACAGAGCCTCCTCTGTTTTGTAATATATAGTGTTTATTCTCGGTCTTTTGGTAAAAATCTCTTTTGACTTGTTCTCTTTTTTAAGTCTGCTTTCTAAAGTTTTTAATTGATTGTGTTGTAAGAATATTTCAAATTTAAGGGCTAAAACAATCTTTGTCTTCTCTGCTTATTCATAAAATACATTATGGTTTCAAGATTGAGCTAATGTCTTTAAGTTAAAGAGGAAAAGTCCAGAGAAGTTTTTAGTACTCAACTGAAATTCATTGGTTAAAACGAATTAGTTGGTAAGAATCTAAACATGTTATGTTTAATTAACATTTTGGTCAGGTCAAGAGTCTCTATGAGTTTGTTCAAGTGACATTTTCATTAAAAAAAGAGCAAATTGGGTTAAAACATATTTAAAATAGTAAAAACAATTAACCGGCGTCAGGGTTAAAGTTTCAGAATCAATTCTCAGAAAGATTCAACCAATTGAAGTAAGAAACAAAAAAGGCAGAGAAAAGCTTTGCTGTAATATATAATTTCAGTATACAGATTTTGATACAAGGACGTTGTTTTGTATTTCTTCTGATGATAGAAGAAAGCAAGTAAAAAAAGATTTCATGATTCTGATGGCATTTCGATGAAACTACGAAGCATATGCAGATTTTGAGATATCTGATATAGGATTGCTTCTCCTTCACTAACATCTAAAACTTCTGAAATTTGCTGCAACAATTCACCTTTTGATTCAATAGCACTCAGTCTCTCTGTAATCTCTGTAATCTCCTTCACTAACACAGCTTTTCTGCTTCCATCTTCTGTAACAAAAACATACAAGATTCAACCTCAATTTTTTTTTTTTAAAAAGAACATATAACCGATCAATCTTTTACCTCTTTCTTCCTCTATGATCCCATCATTGTTGGCTTTAGGCTCCTCAGCTGAATCTTGCTTGTGTTCCAAGTCTTCTTCACCATTTGAAGAACAAACCGGCAAATCCAAGACCGGTTTAGTTTCATCAAGAAACTCTTCTGGCTCTCTTCCTTGGCCGACTTCTTCTTCTCTCAACAATCCGTATCTCAATCTATAAGCTTCAATTTCAGCTTCAAGCTCTTTCATATCCTCTTCTCTCTTAACCAACAAACCATTCATAGACTGCAAAGCCTCTTGATCATACTCCGCTTGCTCATCCATCATTCTCTGATACTGCAATGCCTCCATTTGAACCGCAGCTTTCTCCGCTTGTAGCCTCGTGATCATAGCCATCGCGTTGTTTGCCGCAACAGCTGAAGCACTCCTCTCTTCATCTAACTCCATATACAAATCCATCAATGACTTGCGGTCCAATCTAACCTGCCTCTTTAAATGATGAAGTATTGAATCTCCATCTAATACTTCGCTCTCCGCGCCATTTTGATCGATGAGAGACTTCTTCATAGATCTCACAGACCATCTTGGACTGTTCAGAGCTGAATCAGAGAGAGGTATCCCAAAGAACCTATTGTTGTTCCCTCCTTTTACAAAACTTGGTGTTCTATCATCAACCGTGTCCCCCAAGGCACCTTTATTGTTAACAGAATCTTCCCCCTCAGGTAGTTCTGAGTATTTGATTTGAGACAAGTCCAAAGTTCTTTGGTTGAATGAAACTCTAGGAGAAGGACTAGGACCAGCAAAGAAAGATTGATTGTTATTATTCTTCGGTTTCTCCGTTTTGATCTTCAAGAACTCTCCACAGCAAGAACAATTTTGCTGCTTCTGCAACCTATTGTTAGTTCTGTGAAAGTTTTCGTCCTTCTTCGAACCCGCAACCGGAAACGCTAGCTGAAGCTCACGTTCATCGATAAGAAGCTCGAGATCCTTATGCAAGATACCAATAAGAGACTTGTAGGTATCAACATCTGATTCTTTCTCGGTTGCGAAAGAGAGGAGACACCCTTCGCACATGTGTTTGATCTCGGAGAGTTTCTTGTGGACATGACAGTAAGCTAGAGAAGAGATGTTCCTCTTGTGGGAGTCGCAGATGGAGTCGTTGTAATAGAAGTCAGGGTTTGTTTTGACGAGAGCATGGTCAAGCCTAGTGCAGAGGAGGCAAGGGGTTATGAGGTTGAAGAACCTGGCGAATTGGTTGGAGAAGAACGCGAGGAGGCCGTCGATGAAGAGGAGGATGATGATGATCCATTCAAGGATAGCGTAGATGAACAAGTGTGGGAATGTTCCAAGTTCTTCTTCTATGAAGTTCTTGAATGAACGGTTAGACATTGTTTGTGATTGCAAAAAAGATAGAATCAATCAATCACAGAGAAAAATGAAAGAGGAGCAAGAATAGAGAAGATGATCTTAAAAGGCCACACATGAAGATTGAGATGATGGTGGCAGAAGAAGAAGAAAAGACAAAACAGAGGTTTATGACATTTATTATTTAGTATTCTATTATTGGAAATAGAATTTGAATTTTTAAGGTTGAAGGCCAAAAATACCTGAAATAACGGTTAACCGCAGATAATAATGGAGTAATATTTCTGCTTTTTGGATTTTTCAGAGATAGTATCCATTAATGGGATTTTTCAGAAATACCCTAAGATAGCACTAATTTTTTTTTCCACAAATATAGACTCTAAGGATCAAAATGATAAAAATGTTTAATTAAAGAGGTAAATATACATTTATATCTCTACGGTTAACTAATCCAAACCTTAGGGTTTAGAGTTAAAGGGTGAGGATTTGAGATTGAGGTTTAAAACTTTATAAAATAAAAAATAAATATTAAAAATTTGAAAAAACAAAATTTGAAAAAAAATTTCAAAATTTTTTTTTTTATAAAAAAGTTCGAATTTGAAAACATATAATCTAAAACTATAATTTTTTTATTTTTTTTATTTTTATATATATCTAGGGTATTATAGCATGATTAACCCTCAAAACCCCTTTTGGTTTCTTAAAAAAAATTTTTGTTTTATCTGATTAAAAAGGATAAAAAATAAAAATAAAAAAAAGGAACCAATCGCGGGTCGCCGCGTGTCAGTGGGGCCCGCAAACAGTCCAAGAAACCACCGAAAGTCGATCCTTATTTGGTGGTTTTTATAACATGTTTCTTAATTAATTGGTGGGGCCCGCACCATAAAGGTTGTTAAGAACCCCATGAATATCCCGCGATATTGATGGCCTTAAGGTACTTTTATCTATTAAATAAAATATTTTGGTCATTTTCCTCCTTGTGATCTATTTTTGTGACCAAAACTTGAAAATTGTCTATTTAGGAGAATTGTCCTGTACATATATGCTTAATTACTCTTAATTATCACCATCTAGGGAAAGGGTTCAAAAAATAAAAATGGCTCATGAAACTGGCAACCTTATACTTTTATCAATTCATTAAAGGTAATGAACCACATACATTCATTTTAGTTGTTTTTTTTTTTTTTTTTTGAAACAACATTCATTTTAGCTTATCTACAAAAGATAAGATATAGAAAAAGCATTAAAACACCTCACGAATCACCAGCCATTGATTGAGATGAGCCACTTGAGAATCAAGACTTGTTTTTAACTTACATACCAAAAACAAAATACATAGAACAGAGTTTTTACAAACAACAATACGAATATGGATGATGAAGAACCCTAATCACAGTTCTGTAAGAATATTTTATATTCTATATGACCTATGTATCTATTAGTTTAATATAAAGTTTAAGTTCATATTATTGTTTTAGATTCTAATATAAAAGACGATACCGTGATAGATCGGTTTCGATTAAGAATTAGAATCCGGGTGTATTGATAACCCTCCTACTTTACCTTATGTTTAAATATGTCTTTAATCTCATAATCATATATATATGTTAAAGGTAATGATAATGGAATACATTACCATTATTAATATATATATCAGTATATATATTGTTTTAGATTCTAATATAAAAGACGATACCGTGATAGATCGGTTTCGATTAAGAATTAGAATCCGGGTGTATTGATAACCCTCCTACTTTACCTTATGTTTAAATATGTCTTTAATCTCATAATCATATATATATGTTAAAGGTAATGATAATGGAATACATTACCATTATTAATATATATATCAGTATATATATTGTTTTAGATTCTAATATAAAAGACGATACCGTGATAGATCGGTTTCGATTAAGAATTAGAATCCGGGTGTATTGATAACCCTCCTACTTTACCTTATGTTTAAATATGTCTTTAATCTCATAATCATATATATATGTTAAAGGTAATGATAATGGAATACATTACCATTATTAATATATATATCAGTATACATACGTTGTGGTACCGTTAATATAACGAATGGTTGTGATGAAGTCTTAGAGAGTTGTGTTGGTTAAGACTCATGTCTCTTTGACTAATATAAAACACAACACTCATTTTCTTCTTCACGTAAGAAGAGAGTCTTTCTAAAAGATACACAAAAAAAATACTGATTATTGAAGGAGAGATTAAAGGAAGGTTTGGGGTTTCTTGTCCATCAAGGAAACCACCAAAGAAAGAAGGTTAAAGAGGAGAACATCAATTGGTGGGATTGCATCCAAGCATGGATCAAGGTTAGTGTTCCTACCTTCTTTAGAATCATGTTAGGATTGAATTAAGTCAAATCTAAATTAGGTCTTGGTCTTGAAATAGATTAACATGTGGTATCAGAGCCTATGTAGATTAGATTAATTCATCTGGAAATTTGTTTTGTGTTAAATGTTAACGGAAGTTACGAAACAAACCAAGTGCGTGCATGAAGTTTGTAAAAAAAAAAAAAAATTTTATCTACCTTCATGCGTTTATGAACATGTACGGATCAAACCATTTTAATGTGTGTTCATAAGCCGTGTCTAACGACACCGTAATTGGATCAAGCGTATGTTCTTGATTGCCGTTGCGTTAAAATTCTGGAATGCATTAGAAAGTAGCGTCGGTTCGTAAATGTTTAGAACTAACTAACGTAAAATGCATGATTAAGTAAATCTGGAATCATCTCTATACTAAGAAATAACACTAAGAACCATTCGCTTCCATTTCGATAAAGAGTAAGAAGTCCATATTGCGACTTCCCAAGATTTACATAAAACATGAGCCAAAGCTCCAAACCATTGGACTAGAGCTGGAGAAACTCAGCCAAGGACTTGAACTTGCGGTAAGCTATGATCAACACCATGACTGAACCGTTGCCACCAAACCCAAAATAAACTAGTCCTCATAAGCACACTTTCTCCACTCTATGGCTGAACTACAGAAACGTGATGTTAACCACACCCTGCCACTCGAACGTTACCACCGGAAAATACAATAGAATAGTCAATACCTGACCCCACTGTCCACCACACACTTTCACCATCACAGATCTAAGCGAAGCAGATCTTCTATCTCACCGAAAAGACAACAGAGGCCACCAAAAAGAGAAGAAAAATGATAAAGAGAAGGGAGGAAGCGCCTCCGACGACCGCGAGACGAGGCGGCCGTCAGAGCAAAACGGGGTTGACGGCTGCGACGAAAACCCTAGAGGTGTGTGGTGCTTGGCCTCATGAAGAAATCAGTCTCCTGTGTTTCCACGTCCGCTGGCTCGTGGTTGGGAGGAGTTTTTGTTTTCTTGGTCTTTATTGCGAAGCTATTGTTTATGGTATCTACTGATGCTACTTTATAGCTTTTACTTTTTATATTTTTTCAATCCTTTCTATAGAGTTATAGAGTTAGTTCTTTGTTGGATTCTCCATTTGTGGAGGGTTTCTTCTTCACTCTCTAACTATTTTATTTTGATATAAAAACTCAGTGTTAAAAAAAAAGTAAATCTGGAATATTGTTAATTCATGAAGTTTACATTTTCGGTAATAACCGTAAAGGAATTGCACTCATAATATTAACGTTTGGCATCATGCGCTGAAAAATATCTGGATTATTAATTAAGTCATTCATGATTGAGAGTAGATTCATAATTAAACCGTTACGTATTGTTGCATGCATGAAAGAGTGCTTTCTGTTATTTATTAACATTTGATAGCATACGCATGACTGTTAAGTAATTCTGTCTAGTATGCATAAGCAGAAATCATTTATCAAAGTAAATGCATATTTGAATTAAGAAAGTTGTTATTTTATTAAATTAAAATAAATAGTAAAAAAAAAAAAAATGCTTCCGCTGCATTTTAATGATCAAATAATTGTGTTATGAAATATTAACACAATTTAAGTAGTTTTCCCTTAGATATTTTAAGTTTATATGTATATAATATGATAGTCACCAAAGTGACCTTGTTATATGACATATAGATATTAAAAATAATTATAAAGTTTATAATTGATCAAGATCAAGGATGCTAAATGACATAAAA
>NC_027752.1:9285432-9293313 GCF_000695525.1 Brassica oleracea var. oleracea
TTTTGGCTTTGGTGGCTCATTATGATCTTGAGCTTCACCAGATGGATGTGAAAACCGCCTTTCTGAATGGAGATCTTGAGGAGGAAGTATATATGGACCAACCAGAAGGATTCGTGGTCACAGGAAAAGAAAATTTGGTGTGTAAGCTGAGAAAGTCAATATATGGACTAAAACAAGCTTCTCGACAATGGTATATAAAGTTTAACGGTACCATCACATCATATGGTTTTGTAGAGATCATTTTTGATCGATGTATCTACATTAAGATCAGTGGGAGTAAGTTTGTGATTTTAGTCCTATATGTTGATGATATTTTGCTTGCTGCAAATGACATGAGTATGTTACATGATGTGAAGAAGTATCTCTCTAAGAACTTTGAAATGAAAGATATGGGTGAGGCATCTTATGTGATCGGGATAGAAATATTTCGAGATAGATGTTAAGTTTGTCACAGGAAGGATATATCAATAAGATCTTAAAGAGATATAAAATGGAGAAATGCTCTGCAGGAATAACTCCAATTCAGAATGGGGGCAAGTTCAGTAAAATGCAATGTCCTAAAAATGAATTGGAGCGTAAAGAAATGGAAAGAATTCCCTATGCATCGGTGGTTGGGAGTTTGAACTATGTTCAAACATGTACTCGACCTGATATCAACTTTGCTGTTGGAATGTTGGGTCGATATCAAAGTAATCCCGGAATGGACCACTGGAAAGCTGCAAAGAAGGTTCTCAGGTACTTGCAAGGCACCAAAGAGAACATGCTTACATATAGGAGATCTGATCAGCTGGAAGTTATTGGATATTCAGATTCAGACTATGCCGGATGCGTTGATAGCAGAAAATCGACGTTTGGCTACTTGTTCCTATTAGCTGGGGGAGCAATATCATGGAAGAGTGGAAAGCAGTCTGTCATTGCTACTTCCACTATGGAGGCTGAATTTGTGGCATGCTTTGAGGCCACAATTCATGCACTATGGCTGCGGAACTTTATCTCAGGGCTTCGGATTGTCGACACTATAGCCAAGCCGCTGAGAATTTACTGCGATAATTCTGCAGCTGTCTTCTTTTCTCGTTAGACACGGCTTATGAACACACATTAAAATGGTTTGATCCGTACATGTTCATAAACGCATGAAGGTAGATAAAATTTTTTTTTTTTTTTACAAACTTCATGCACGCACTTGGTTTGTTTCGTAACTTCCGTTAACATTTAACACAAAACAAATTTCCAGATGAATTAATCTAATCTACATAGGCTCTGATACCACATGTTAATCTATTTCAAGACCAAGACCTAATTTAGATTTGACTTAATTCAATCCTAACATGATTCTAAAGAAGGTAGGAACACTAACCTTGATCCATGCTTGGATGCAATCCCACCAATTGATGTTCTCCTCTTTAACCTTCTTTCTTTGGTGGTTTCCTTGATGGACAAGAAACCCCAAACCTTCCTTTAATCTCTCCTTCAATAATCAGTATTTTTCTTGTGTATCTTTTTAGAAAAACTCTCGTCTTACTTGAAAAAGAAAATGATGAACGAGTGTTGTGTTTTATATTAGTCAAAGAGACATGAGTCTTAACCAACACAACTCTCTAAGACTTCATCACAACCATTCGTTATATTAACGGTACCACAACGTACGTATACTGATATATATATTAATAATGGTAATGAAGTCTTAGAGAGTTGTGTTGGTTAAGACTCATGTCTCTTTGACTAATATAAAACACAGAAGAAGAAAATGATTTTCTTCTTCACGTAAGACGAGAGTCTTTCTAAAAGATACACAAGAAAAATACTGATTATTGAAGGAGAGATTAAAGGAAGGTTTGGGGTTTCTTGTCCATCAAGGAAATCACCAAAGAAAGAAGGTTAAAGAGGAGAACATCAATTGGTGGGATTGCATCCAAGCATGGATCAAGGTTAGTGTTCCTACCTTCTTTAGAATCATGTTAGGATTGAATTAAGTCAAATCTAAATTAGGTCTTGGTCTTGAAATAGATTAACAAGTTCCTCCATCTCTAAAGGCCTTCCTCCGTTATTTATTTATTTATTTTTTTTTTTTTTTGCCTTCCTCTGTTATTGTTCTTTTCATTCCCCTGATTATTTTTTTTTTCTCTGACAAAGTAAGGCCTAAAGAAAGAAACAAAGGTCTTGTAGGTTCACCTTGACTTTTAGGTCTAAGCAACTCTGATAATGCTATCTCCGTCACTGAAGCTTGGCAGCATTGTGAAAGCCGAATGTCTTGCGTTGGATTGTTCGTTAAGATTAAGGGACATAGAAAGGTTGAGAGAAAGCGGAGCAGGGATGATTGCAGCATCTGTGTTTTGATTGAATGCACGATTTGCTATCGTCACTGAAAGAACACCATTATGGTCAACTTGGTTGCTTACCGTACTCTTATCATGTTTTTCTCGTATATATCGGAAGATTGTGGTGCGATTCAATGCTGATGGCATGCAGTGGAAGCTCACTCCAACTCAAAGAGAGGTTTTGACTTTTTTAAGTGAAGTAGAGTGTTGTGTGACTTGTTATAATGTATGTGTTTTTAACTGATATGTCTATTTTAAAAGAGAAACTAATGTTTTCTATTACAAACCCTTATGCAAGAATAAAGGGTTCAACATGAAATTTTATTGAATACTCCTCGAATGAAATAAACTCTACAACGATTGTGGTAGACAAGTACTCTTAAAACAAAGCACTAAAGATGCTAAACAACAGACGAGAGAGAGAGAAACAATAACTCTACGCTGGTTAAAAATCTTAAACAAGATTAAAAAATAGAATGGGTTAATGATGGGGTTGGTGTGTGAACGTCTTTAACCAGTTGTTGAGGCGATCCATAGCTGACAAGTCCACCTTCTTGGGAAAATTATGGTAAGTAACAGCTTTAGGTACTGGTCCCACCATCACTCGAAGCTTAAGCTCAGCTTCGCAATAACCAGATTGTGAGGTTATAAAATAATGAACACCTGGTTCCGTAAGTCTAACAAGATCGTGCACAGCTACAGGATACGTTGGATCGCATGTGATGAATTCTAGATCACCGCTGATTTCGTAGACTTCGTTGGCGTATTCGAAAAGCAGACCATCTCCAACATGAAACTGTTTCTCCTCACTCCACTTATTATAAAAGTCGCTATCGTAGACTTTCCATCCTTCTGAGTCTCCGACTTTGTAGATATTTCCGACAGGAAGAATCTTGGTAGGTTGCGGTGGAGGAACCGGACGTGAAGGGTCTCGGACGACAAGAACTTCGAGTGTCTGTCACCTGGTTCCGTGAGAGTCACGGCATCGTGTACTGTGTTGTAAACGGCTTTAGGAAAAGAATAGTCGCATAACTCGTATTCTAAAGCACCGGAGACATGAGTCACGTCGTTGATGATGTGGTCGTATTCAAAGACAAGTGAATCTCCCACGTGGAACTCCTTATAGTCGGTCTCGGCCCAAGAGTAGTAGACGTCGTCCTTAGCAGTCCATCCCTCGGAGTCTCCGACTTTGTAGACCCTCGCTGAGCAGCAACCTGAGAGAACCATGATGCTCATCATCATCGCAAACACGAAGCTGAAGATTCTTCTTGTTCTGATCGCCATTATCTATAAAAAGACCAAACAAGTATGATCGAAGAGAGAAAGTTTTCGAAGCAAATCTTGAATTAGCTGAATGAGAAAGCAAGCGTTATGAATGTGTGAATGAAATAAAATAGAATAGCTTAACCCTCCTTTTATAAGGTTTTACGGATGCTATTTTTTCATTTTTTAAGTTTTTTCTTTTTCTACATTATTTCCTTTTTAATGATCTAAACCATTTAACCTTTAGATTCATCTGTAATCTAGATAAGTAAAGAATCACGTTTAAAAATTCTCTAATCCTTTTTTGATCAGGTTCGTTTTTGATTCTAGTTTATCTAATTTCATCAAAATCTTATTCTTGGTTCACAAGAAACAATTTGATATCTATTTTCTCCTTTCTGGAACTAATAAACACTTTAGTTCTGTTGTTTCCTTTTAGAGAATAACGGGCCAAGTTGCATGAAAAAGTATCGTGGGGTTTTCTATATTTGATATGTTTTTTTTTAGATTTTTTTTTAAAGGTGCAACACGATGACTTCCCGGGAAGTCTGTTATTGGTTTATATATTTTGATTGATTTAGAAATCCATATAGTATTTATAAATCCAAGTAAAATATGCAAATCCAGAGGTTTTTCCTCGGATTTGAGTCTTTGTATTTTTAACTAAAAAATCCAAACAAATCCATTATAAAATCAAATATATTAGTAAATTCGTACGATTGAATAACACTTGATTTGATACAGAATTTATGAATCATTAAACCAATAACACATTATTTTAATACAGATTTGAAAATCATAGAACCAATAAAACTAGATTTAGTTCGGATTTTCAAATTCATTAAAATACAACAACCAATAACCCCTTCCTAGTAACACTCTAGCCCAACCACACTTAACTACAAAGTTCTGATGGGATTCAGTGCATTAGTGCCGGTACGATCGCACCCTATATTTGATATGTTGGACGTGGTTCAAATTATTCACCAAACGGAACGAGTGAAGAAAGCTCGGTGTGATTCCGGTTCAATGTGTCTTATTAGTTGAAACAATTGCGGTTTGGTTAAGTTATGTCTCGTCTCTCCCACACCGTGTTTGGTTTAGTCACGCAAACCCTCTCCAAGCCCTAGAGTTTTACAGGTACGCTGGTGCCAGATGATGATGCTCCTTGATTCACAAGTAAGGTCCTATCATCAATTGCATTGATCCATCTGGGGAATAAGATGTCGATTAGAGAAACTAGCTGAAGTAGTAAGGTTGTTAACATATTATATTTATATTTACAGACAGGGGTGGATCTAGAAAATAAATTAACATGGGTCACAATATATATTTTATATTATTTACAAAAATATTAGATATAATTTACTAAATAAAGTATATAATAATTTTAAAATAAATGACATTAAAAATTAATTATTACATCTTATTTATTGAAATATTTAAACTAAATATTATTAACAAAAGATAAGCATTTTATAATATTAAGTATTTATTTGAGTAGTGTTAAGATAAAATTATATATTACACATATAGTTTCATTATAAACACTTATTAGATATAGTTATTAATCTAAATATTATAATTAATAAATACTAAATAAATAAAAATAAATAACAAAATAAAGTTCACAATTTTTTATTTTCGAAAAACTATATACTAAAGAAAAGAAAATCACTCATAAAAAAGTCCGCAACACAATTAAAAAGAATATATATATATATGAAAAGTGAGTAAAATAAAAAATGTATAGAATAAAATTATTGTGTTAACATAAGCTTTGTGTCTGGTTTCACCCTTGAACTTTGAGTTAAACTAAAACACTACACAAAGAAAAACAGAATAAGATAGGAGGGATTTGAACTCGTGAAGCGTAGACCGTGGGGCACAGCTGTGAGTCTTATAACCAAAAGAACTAATGATATCTAGCTGATATATATGTGCGTAAGATATATATAGTTTTAGTATGTGGCACGTGCCACACGCCACCCTACTGTGGGTCCGCCCCTGAAAAAGAGTCTAATTTTAAGTTTTGCTGGAGAGTAATTTGCCTTGGAGCATATGAGTTATGACAGTTCATAGTTGCACTCCTATTCAGAGAGCCATACGACACCGTTTTTAACTGTTGTCCAACCAAATCACAATTGGATCAAGCCCGGCTTAGATTCTCGTAAACCGGAAAACAGAGCAATTTTTTATCGTTACTATTTTGAATTTTATTTTCACACTTCTCCTCGATTTTGAAATCTCTCTCTATTTAAAAAATTGGTATTCATTTGTTCTGGAAGAAATTAGAAACCACTTTGGATAAGTCAAATATTTGACTATAAGGGTGGGTCTTGCTTGGGGCGAATTTGAAGAAGCTTCCTCAATAGGTGCGTACATACATGATTCTCTATAATATATGAGTAAGACTAGCATTCTTCCACGAGAAATTATTTTATATATTAGAATAGAATAATGTTTAATCTTCCAGAAGATTGCTGACAATTAGAAATAAATCATTCAAGAAGAAGCAAATTAAACGAAGTCATTGTTGTTGTTCACGGACACAAGGTTTGACCGCAGAACACGCGTTCTTTTAGAGTATGCAATCGTTTGCGTATTTAAACACAACCGAGAAAAATGAGAGACATTCACAATACAAACTTGAAGATCAAATTTCCTTTAGTTTGTGTAAAATACAAAACCAATACATCTCTGTGATATAAAGCTTCAGAGAGGATATATAATGAACGGAGCATCGTGGGCTGACCAGTGGGACAATAGCGCCAAAGGAGGTCGTATTGGCGGTGGTGCCGTCGTCAAAAGTAGTGGAGGTGGAGCTGCATCGAACTCGAACACTGCTAAGTACAAGGAGAAATTTGGACAGGGTCTAGACAAGACAAAATCTGTAGCTTCTTCTGGTTTTAAGAAACTCAAGTCTGGCTCTGCCATGGGTTTTCGTTGGGTGAAAGACAAGTATCACAAAACCACAAACAAACATTAAAAATTTTCAGTCTTCTTGTATATTTTAAAATATTTCGCTTGGCTTTCTTTGATCAAGTATTTTGTTTAGCTTGTTTGATTTAGATGTTTTGTGTTATATGGTAAGATTGTATGAACTTGAATGTATTCATGTTATTAAAATGATTTTTTGTATTCCTATTTTGGGAATTAGGAGCCATGTCCATAACATATCAAAAATTAAGAATATACACATAACAACATTTAGGCTACCATATAATACATATTATTGTGAAATTGGACAATAATGACCTTAACCGCGCGTGAAAAGAAAAAATATATCTTTGTGTTTTGCTTCATGAAACTAATAGGAAAAAAAGATTTTGAGCAGCAGCTGGAGAACAGAAAAGAGGTACATCAGAGAGCGACAATTACAGAGTGTTCGTAGAAATAGGAAAATCACTTTCAGGATTGCAATAGAGATCAAAAGTTCTTGATGGCACGACTACCGAAGAACCAGCTGAATCTCGGTAAATTTGGCATGATTGAATAGAATCAGGGGGTCAAGCAACAATTTCGGTTACCGTGAGATAAATATGTGAATCAATATCTTTAAGAATATGAAAAACAATGTGATGGATTGAATTGGGGAAGAAGAACAGTATCTTATGTCATGTATTCCATACTAATTTTCAAGTACAGTATAGTATGCTCCACTTACATTGGAACCACCGTTTATTTTATTTTTGCTTGATCCAGTTTTAATGGGTTTAAGAAGATCAAGAATCAGATGATGGATTGAACTAGGGAAGATGAACAATAATTTTGTGTAATATATTTTATTCTATTTTATAATCGCAGTATAGTATGTTACAATTCTCCTCTTTCTCTTTGACAAATTGTATCTCCTTCGCCTCTTATTTTGCTATTGTATTGAATGAATGCTCTAAGTTAATGGAGATTCACATACATGTTTGTATTGACAGTTTATATAGCTTTCATACAATATTTGAATAAACATTACATTATAGTATACTAATCTATTCATCAAAATAGTATAGTTTCCTCCTATGTCGCTTTCACTCTTACACTCCCTCCTACTCTTTCCCTCCTTCCCTCCCATCCCCGGTCTCTCTCTCCATTCCTCCTTCCTTTCCTCCATACTTCTATCTTTCCTCCTTCCTTCTCCTCCCCTCCTGCTCCTCACCTCTCCATTTTCCTCCTTTTCCCATTCATCAATATAGTAATTATCATCAATTGTCATACTATTCTAAATGAAATATAGTATATTTTAGACCTTCAAGGTTAGGGTTTAGGTAGCTCCGTTATGGGCGATGGTTTGGTTTTACAATTT
>NC_027752.1:9293374-9297590 GCF_000695525.1 Brassica oleracea var. oleracea
AGGGGTTTTGGGTTTAGGGTTTGGGTTTAGGGTTTAGAGTTTGGGTTTAGGGGGGTTTTGGGTTTAGGGTTTGGGTTTAGGATCTACGGTTTGGGTTTAGGGTTTAAGTTAAGGGTTTACGGTTTGGGTTAAGGGTTTACGGTTTGGGTTTAGGGTTTTGAATTTGGGTTTAGGGGGTTTAGGTAGCTCCGTTTGGGTCTATGTTTTGGGTTAAGAATTTGTGTTTGGGGTTTGGGTTTATGCTTTAGAGTTTTGGTTTAGGGTTTAGGTAGCTCTGTTATGGTTTATGGTTTGGGTTAAGAATTTGGGTTTAGGGTATACGGTTTGGGTTAGTTTTTATTTATTGATTAAAACTAAGCAATTACAAGTAATTATATACCAAATACTATATTACTGAAAATTGACAATGGCTAAAAAGGTGTTAAACACTGCGAACCAGTAAAACAAAGACTATATCATCTAAATATACAATGTGGTATAGTATAAGATATGATATAATAAGTTTCATAATTTGAAAAGATGGACAACTTCGACGACAGTGACACCAACTCCTCCGCAAATCGTATAATCTCCTACACCTTATGATTTACATGGCTTATAACAACTACAATAGTATAACGTTTATAATATAATATAGCTTATAAATGCACTTTACAACAATTTATTTATTTCTATGTCTCGTAAAGCATCTTTCTTCATCTGCTTCCATATTGGATCTATTTTCCTTTCTCACAAAACTACGGTACACCACTAGAGTATAAACATATTGTAACTAGAGGTCATTTGTGTGTTTGATAATGTAATCATACTACATTGAATATAGTATAGTGTACTGCTTTCCTTTTCTTTTCACCTCGCATTTCTTTCCCACGCGCATGCGTTTTAAAGGAGAAAATCGTCACTTTCGGACATAACTTGTCACATCGAAAGGATGACACTGTAGAATGGGTATATTCTTCATTTCTATGCCTTTTATGAATATTCACTAAATTGTCTCTTCCTATTTTTCCATTTTTCCATTTAGAATTTTAGATTTTCTCTAATAGAATATGATTTTGAGAAAATTACCCAGACTAACCTAGAATTTATAAGAAATAGCTGGAGTAACCCATCAAATTTTTTATTACTCACATAACCTATAAATTAATAATTAATTTAATAAATTCCAAAACTACCCTTTTAAAACTTATTTTCATTTTATTGTTACCAAAAAGAATTCAAAAGTAATTATATGAGTAATTATTTACTTTCCTAATTTACTTTGTTGAAATCAAATTTATTTATTAGTAATCTTGTTAATAAGGAAATTTGTATATCAGTAATCTACCCCTTTTTTTTCTTTGTCGACATAAGACTTATTTTCAAAAGATTGCAGACAAAGTTTTGGATCTTGATAAAGCTAGGGTTACTGCTTTATCAAAGTGAGTAAGGATTTAGAATTTGACTTCTCTTCCTCCAATCCATTAACTCTTATTGTTCTGCTCTTCACAAACTCACGCTATTCTCTCATTATCTTCGAGTATAATACTGAAACCAGTCTCTGTTTTGTTTATGCTTTTCTTTATGTTGTTTTTATAAGCTTTTGTCCTCTATTTTGTTAGTGCTATTTTATTAACTTGTCAGACTCTTTACTGAAGGTTGTATAATTGCTTGATACAAAGTTTTCATTTAAGCATGTTTTTTTATACAGGATGTCGATTCAAACAAATGTGGATTTAGGATTCCCGTTACGATTATTTTCAGTGGGTTGTGAGCCGAAACCGAAGAAAAGTATCAATCACCATAACAGAGTTTTTAGAAGATGTAGAAAATGATGTTGGAGAAGAAGTGTGGGACATTGTTCGTGCTTTTCCTCTCGGAGTTATTATACGGTTCGTAGAAAATAAATTCACTTGGTCGTCAAAGATTGTCGAGCATCTTCTGGTGAACCAACTTGCTTGCAAGAAAAAGCCGGAGATGTGGTGCTTGTTTGGAAATACACCAGCTCGGTTCTCTTTGTCGGAGTTCGAAAACATAACTGCTTTGAACTGTGCGCCTTTTGTTGAGGATGAGGATGTCACTGAAACAAAGGTGCATAAAGGGTTGTGGAAGAAGTTAAAAGTACAGAGGAAAAGCCCTTGCAAGAGAGAGTTGAAAGGGGCCTTAGAAGATGTATAATCATGGTCAACAGAAGACAAAATCCCACTACAAGAGAACACGGATTTTGCGACTGATTTTCCCGACTGATGGTGTAGTCGCTAAATTTACTAACTGTTTGCTGACTGATTAGCGACCGGGAAATTGCAGTAGCGAAACAGTCGCTAAATTGGAAAACAGTCACCTTTTAGTCGTAAATTAGCGACTAAAGTGCGACTAATATGTAGTCGCCAAATAGCAATCGATAATCAGTCGCTAATCATTTTGGGGCTTAACAGTCACCTTTCAGTCGCTAAAAACCGTTATAAAGCACGCGAATGTCGTTTTTAAGGTAGGTATACCGAGTATTAACGACTGAATATACCAGTAGCAAAATCAGTCGGAAATCAGTAAATATTATCATAAACCTAAATCTGATACCCTAAACCCTAAACATATTTTAAACCCTAAACATGTTTAAACTCTAAACTCTAAATACAAACCTTAAAAATCTAATGTTTCACACAATAAATCTTAATCTAAACCCTAAACACAATTTCTTAAAACCCTATATCATAAATACAAACTCCAATTATAATATTTTAAAACTTAAATATAAAATTTTAACATCAAATCTTAAATTTAAACTTAAAACTAATCTTATAATAATGAATCTCAAATCTCAAATCTATAACCCAAATACTATGCACCAAACCCTAAATTTTTTTTTTTTTGGTAGGATCCAAACCCTAAATTTTAAACCTAAAACTTGTACTCCAAATCACAAATCTAAATATCAATTCTAAATTTCAAATTTAAATACAAATCTAATCTTTTAAAATTGTTATCTCAAATCTTACTTTAAACTCCTAACTTTCAAACTCCAAATTAACCTTATACCCCGAATCTATATTTCAAAATTTAGACTTTAACTCAAATTTACTATAGTAAATTAAAACTGGTTAGAAATTTATATTGATTATTATGTTGTTGTCATCTTCATTAGTCATTACCTCTGCGTGAATCATATCATATGCACTAAATTTGTGAGTAAGACCATTAAGAAATCGAAGAAAAAAGATACGTAACGATTCTAAACACATAACATGATAAACTCACGTTCACTATACATTCAACTTCATTTCATCTACTAATAAATTCGTATATGAACCTTACATAAAAAAATTTAATCTAATTCTTAAACTTAGGGGATGATTGATTGGGACTGTAAATGCTCTGGACAGCCAAAATTTAGTCTACAGCTATATATGTCAACCAATCGAGCTTTGTTTTCCTTAAAAAACTCACAGCAAAAAAATCTCTGCAAAATCAAAATATGGCTGTAAAGAGCTTTATTTCCAGAGCAAAAAATTAGTGATTTAGAAATCTACAGTAAGGAAAGCTACAGCAAATAAATCTACAGATTAAATTCTACAGCAAAAAATATAAAGTTACAGCACTTACCAATCATCTCCTTATTCTTTTAGAAAACTTAATCTCAAATCTTAATAAAAAAAGTAATCACATTCTTAAATCCTAAACCCTATATTCCATATGCTATACCCTGATAATTTTTGTATTAATAGTATTTTAAATCACAAACTTGAAGTCCAAAATTAAATCCACTTATATCATCTATCACACAATAAAAACTAACAACACAATAAAAGCATAAATTTGAATAAATAAATATATACTAATAAAAGAGACCTTTTGAGGCTCCGTAGAGCGTCCACATCAGCAAAAAAAACTTCTTCCGAAAGATGACACGTGTCATAAAATATAGTTTTTCATTTTAATATTACTAATTTTGGAAAATTATAAATAATATGTAAACATACAGCATAAAAAATGGAAAACTACATTAAACATATGTAAAATTACCATTTTTTCACTTAAAAAAAAGACGGCTTATCTCCGTAATGTAACCTTACCATTTTATAAAAAAAAAACAAAAAACATTATATATAATTTCGAAAATAATAAATATATGTAAACATACAACATAAAAAATGGAAATATTACATTAAACATATGTAAGATTACCATTTTACATTTTTATTTTTAAAAAATAATATGTAAACATACAACATAAAAAATG
>NC_027752.1:9299561-9326533 GCF_000695525.1 Brassica oleracea var. oleracea
GTTGTTATCCTCTATTGATTCAATCTCAGTTTCCATTGCCTTTCTCCATTTGTCATGTTGGATAGCATCTTCAAACTTCTCTGGATCCTCATCTGACAAGAACAGCGCAACTAGTTCTTCTCCATCATCTTCCATGATAAGACCCCTCCCATCAACCACGTAATCTTTCATCCAGACTGGTCTTAGTTTGCTTCTTCCTGCTCTGCTTGTGTCTGATCTTTCTTCTGGTGTAGAGACAGTTCTTTCTCCATCAGACTCAGTGTTATCTCCTTCTTCTGTCTCTTCGTTAGTTGCTGGTGCTGTCACCAGGTTCTCATCCTGATTCCTCTCTTCCTCTTCTTCAGCTTCTCCACATTCGACAAATTTGTCTTCATCAATGTTATCTTCCCAGTTCCACCGCGTTTCTTCGTCAAACCTCACGTCTTTGCTTATTATGATCCTCTTCCCAATAGGATCATAAAGTCTGTAAGCCTTCGACTCCTTGCTTACACCAAACATGACACATCTCACACTTTTCTCATCCAGCTTCACACGCTTCTCATAAGGTATAAGCGCATAAGCCACACAGCCAAACACACGGAGATGCTCTACAGACGGCTTGTGCTTACTCCACTTCTCACTTGGCGTCACTTCTCCCAATATCTTCGTTGGACTTCTGTTAAGTATATGGACAGCATACTGTGTTGCTTCTGTCCAATACTTGATCGGCACCTTCATACCAAACAGCATGCACCTGACCATATTCAGAATGCTTCTATTCTTCCTCTCTGCCACGCCGTTCTGCTGAGGCGTGTATGCGGCTGTCAGCTGTCGTTTGATGTCGTGCTCCACACAATAGTCCTGAAACGCCTTTGAATTGTATTCTCCACCTCTGTCGGTTCTTAGACAGACGAGCAGCTCACCACTCTCCCTCTCAGCGGCATTTTTGAACTCCTTGAAAGTTCTAAGTGCCTCTGATTTCTCTGCTAGAAAGAAGCTCCAACACTTTCGGCTAAACTCATCAATGAAATTGATTATGTACCTCTTGCCGCTTTCAGATGTGGGTGATATTGGCCCGCAGATGTCACTGTGAACTAGCTCCAGTCGTTGTGTTGCTCTCCATAGACTCTTCTTTGGTATCTTTTCTCTGATCTGCTTCCCCTTCATACACACCTCACATACTGTCCCGTTGGTGTTGATCTTTGGTAGACCTTCCACCATCGCCTTTTCTGCTAGTGTTAGCAAACTGTTGTGGTTCAAATGTCCGAAGCGTTTGTGCCAAGTTTCCTCCATTGTCTCCATCGTATTCTGAACTTGGTTTGCCTCCAACGCTTCCTTAGGCTCCCTGACAATAGCAGTTACTACAAACATCCTGTTTGTGGTCATCAGAGAATGCATGATCAGTCTCCGTTGTTGTTTGTGCCAGATCTCACACGTATCTCCTTCAATTATAATCCTCAACCCCTTCTGTTGCAACTGACCGACAGACAGTAGATTGTTCTTCAAGCCAGGCACAAAGTATACTGCAGTGATCACTTGAGTAGTACCATTGATCTCCAATCTTAGGTTACCTCTTCCCTCAACTTGCATTCGCCTATCATCTCCAAGCTTTACTTGTTGTCTGAACCATATTTTTACTAAAATTGTACTTACCTGGTCAAGGAGATCGACCATCTTTTTACGGATCGATCGATTGTTGAGCATGTGGTCGATCTGAAAATACTCTGCAGTTTAATTAAATATCTAAAATATTTATTCCAACACTCAACAGATAGTTTTGCTAAATATGATAACTAGGTAGCCAACAAAATTAATTTAAATAGTAAAAAATAAAAATAAATTTTAATTATGACATGCATCTTAACATTTATATAAATATATATCATAACCTAAATATAAATAATTTAACAACTTAAATTAGAAAAAATAAAAATTCCGGGCGTAGTCCGGGTTAATCTCTAGTATTAGAGAAAGCTTCCCATTGGTCAATTTGAAGAACACAAGGATCAAAGTTATCTACCGTTGGATTAACTTGATCCAACGGATGTAAATTAACTGACTTTTTCTCATTCCTCCTCACCTTCTACGAATCTTATCCTCCTTTCTCTCTGTATCGCACTATCTCTCTCTCAAAATCTTATCCTCCTATCTCTCTGTACACAATGAACAACAAATCAACAAAGACTGAGAGAAGAAGAAGCAATCTCACTATCTCTATGTCACTATATCTCTCGCACAAGAAGAAGGAGATGTCACGAAGAAGCAGAGATGGAGAGGGAGCTTCGGTGTGGCTCTACCTCATCTCGTCGCCACCTCTCTCCATTTCGTCTCCGGTCATCAAGTTCTTCTCAGCCTCTCTTTGCCATGAACCTCGCCGGTCAAGCTCTCTCTATCTCTCTGATTTTGTATTGTTTTTGGTAAAGTAAGGTGGCTGGTGAGGAGAGGTGTGAAACTCTTTGTAAACTGAAAGTACTTTTCTTATAGAATGAAGGCAACATAAGAGTTGCTTAAATAACAAAACGTACAGATACTCCCGACAGTTTTGGTAAAGTCTTAACCACTTCTTATAGTAGAGGAAGACTTATTCAAATAACTTAAAGCAGAAAATAATTCAAAACTACCAACTAAAGACTCTACCAACTAAAGACTCGATCTTTTATTTATTAAGGTGGTGGTCGCGAGCTTGAAGACAGGTACAACGTCGTGGTGTGGGGGTGTTGCAAGCCGAAGACTGGTCAATGGAGAGTAAAGACGAAGCTTCATGGTCGTTCCCGTCGGAGTTATCAGCCAGGAACGGGGAGAGCTGAGAAAGAGTGAAGACAAGGACTGGAGCTAAGGGTCACCGGAGAGCATGGCGGCGGCGGTTTGATAACGATCTCTTTGTCGGTTCTCTAGGGCTTCTTTAGTTTTTCGGTTTAATTGTCTGGTTTCTTATTTTATCTGATTGTATCTGGTTAACCACCATTCCCGGTTTGGGACAAAAATTAATACTACTAATTTGTTTTAAAAAATTACTAATAGTAATAATTTTTTTTTTTTTTTAATTTTTTATTTGGCATGTAGTCGTGAAAATAGTGGCAAAATCAGTCAGTAATTTGTAGCAATTCAGTAGTAAAATTTAGTGACAATTTAGCAACTGATCTGCGACTGGTTAAATCAGTCACTAAACAATCGTTATTTAGCGACTGAATTGCGACTGTTTTATTTATCAGTCGTAAAACAGTCGTAAATTTTTGTTTAGCGACTGATTACCTACTGTTTTTGCGGTCGGGAAAAACATGTTTTCTTGTAGTGTCCGCTTTACTTATTTGTCTATTTTAGCAACTGTCATCATAGGTGAGGATGATAAAAAGGAGCTTCGCTTAAACTTTCTCGTATGGTTTTCGACTTGCCCAAATTTGAGAAATATTCGTGGGGGAGAGAGGCTTTCAAGCGGTTGATTGCTTCAGTGAAGCGTGTAAACTTGAATGCTAACTCATACACACTAGATGGATTTGTTCAGACGCTTCAAGTATGGGCTTACAATGTCGTCCCAAGCCTCGGAGCAAAGATTGGACGTCCATCAAACATTGACGGTCCTCCTATTCTGAAGTTTAAAGGTCTAAAAGGAACAAATAACATTGATATCAATCTCGTCTCAGTTGCTGATACGGTATGCGAAAAGCCCAGGTGTTTTTTGTTGGAGTTATTCATTTTAATTTGTCTTGAAAAAGTAATAATTCTGTTTTTTTTTGTTTGAATTTGTAGGATAACATCAGGAATGTTTTTATCAATCAGGAATGTTTCGGATGATAAAGTTGTCGACAAGAAGATTGACGCTCTCCTACAAGCCATATGCAAAGAAGGAGGTCTGGGACTTGTGACTTGGGTAGAGCATGGCACAAAAAACATCCAAATGGAAAAGAACACTGGAGAAGAAGTTAGAGGAGAAGCTGAAGAAGAAAACGAAAAAAAATGATGATAAGGAAACATCAAGGAAACGAAAAATAAAAGTGAGGATAGATAGCACGAAGAAACTGAAAGCACCAGAGTCGAGTGTTTCTGATAGTTCTATCGAGCACACTGAAGCATTACACATGAAAGCAAAACTTGAGCAACAAGCAAAAAAGGTAGAAACATTGGAGTCTAAATTAGAAGAGATGGGAAAACAGCTTCAGAGCTTTGAGACAATGAAATTAAGGGTTGACCTTTTGGAGAATGAATTTATGCTACTAAAAGAGAAGTCAAAGACTAATGAGGTAATTATTATTATTTCTAGGGGAGCTTTCTAGTATTCAACACGATGCATTTTTGGTGACCGATTATTTTTTGAAAAAGTACTGTTTACTAGCTAACGTGTGTCATTTTAATACATAGATGTTCAAAGTACCACAACTTAAAGATGAAGACATATCTACAGACAAAATGTTTGCTAAGAAGGCTGTAAGAGACAGAATGGTCGAATCCGATGATGAGAGCACAGTGGATGGATATCCGATGTTGAACACTCAGAATACGCAGCCTCAAAAATCATCGCCTCCAAAGATAATTCAGCCCACTGCTTCTATTGCAGAAAAGTTTATCCAGAGAAAAGTTGGGCAAACGTTAAAGGTTATGGGAGTTGACCAGCCTAAAGTTGGGAGAGAAAAGAGCACAAGGGTAAAGAATTTGGGACCAGCTCTACAGACACCATTTAGAGGTATCCTACCAAATTTAGATAACAACAAACAAGATAACCAGCTAAACATTATGAGGGGACGTGGATATGATCCCTTTGCACCAGTGGATATGCAAAAGGTTAAGATTCTGGATGATTGGTTGCAGTTAGACGAGTAAGTTATTTGTTTCCTAACTTTTATGGTAGTGGTGCAATAACAAGTGTTATCGTTACTCATATATCAATGTTTTTCTTTCATGCAGGGAATATCCAATAGGCTCTCAAAACAATGGTGTAGAATTCTTTAAAATTCTCCGAACTCCTCAAAACTGGCTTAATGAAGAGGTTATTGTTGCATGCATGTGATTTTTTACGTTATCTTCATGTTCAAGCAACATTTTAATTTCTCATAAAACTTGTTCTTATTTGGCAAATCTTTTTGTAACATCATATAAATAGTGCCATGAACTTGCTGCGTTTGAGATTTATGAAGAATCCAAAAACTTTCAGAAGTGACAGGATTGTTTTTACAGATACTTATTTCACCGTCGTGTGGACCCGAAGTTATAATGAGTTTTTATCAGCGCAAGATCTGCCTATTTTCCCCAATGGAGCACATGATTATTGTTCTGGAAAACTACCAGCATTTGCAGGGACTGGGAAAAAGTGGATGATCGACGTTGATTATATTACGGTGTTCTCTTTGTCAATAACAACCACTGGGTAGCGATTTATATTTCTATTCCTAACCGTTGTTTTGAAGTCTTTGACTGTGGGCTTAAAGTAGTACAAATGAGCAGATCGTCAAAGCAGTTAAGCCATTCGCTCATATGCTACCGCACTTACTTCGAGCTTCAGCTCCACCATCAGAAAGGCCAAAGATGAGTGTCGAACAATATAAGATTCGAAGACCACGGCAAGGGATTCCTCAAATGCTGAAAACAGGTGATTGTGGAATTTATGCAATAAAGTTCGTTGAGTGTCATGCACTAGGTTCTGAGTTTAGGACACCTATATCTGATGAAAATATCAAGATGGTTAGAGAAAAGCTTGCCGCAGAAATATTCGAGGAGACTGAACAAGATGGTCGCCTAGTTTCAAACCCGCTCCCGTTTCAATCAAGCGATCGTGAGTTGTTATATCCGTATTGAAGTTGCATTCTTAATTTATTGTTTATGCATTGTACGCTTATATGACTTTTCACTTGGACTTCATTTTTTTTATTGTTTTGACTCATATGGTTTATGGGTTTGCAACTTTCGAAATCCTGCAATTTCTTTAAAATTATTGGCTCATATGTTTGGTGACTCATGTGTTTAGTGACTCATATGGTTATGGGTTTGCACTTTCGAGACTGCATTTTTCATATTATTATTCTGAACATTCTGCTGAGTCATAATTTGCAACTTTCATATTATTTTGGCTTTTCAAATTTCGTAAGTATACAAAAACTAGTCATAATTTGGAAAAAAACAAGAATCTGAAAATAAAGTATAATACCAAGCTCAATATAAATAAGAATCTGCAAAATCATGTATAATTATTTAAAACAAGCTCAATATAAAGTAAGAAGCTGCAAAACCAAGTATGATCAGAATTTTGAAATTAACTATGTATCTAAAATGCTGAATCGTAAATGCTTCTCAGCCACCTTTGCAAGTGGCACGATTATGTCTAGCTTGCTTACATTCTGAGCTTGTGTACAGCTTGCACAACTTTTGGGTTGGTGGTTCATTGTAAACCTTCTCGATTTTCATCTTTTTCAACTGTGGTTGTTTGCCCATCACTCTTTCAAGTGCAGAAAGATATCTCGACTTCTTTGGCCTACCTAGTCCACGTTTTACATCTGGTGGGAGACATTTTTTCATTGGTAAATCTGCATGAGGTTGCGACTCAACATCCACCGGATTAACGGACTCCACATACGCACCGGACAAGTTACTTTTTGTGTAGTACGGATGTACTAGAGTTTGTAAATGTAGATTTGGTCGCTTACCAGCAGAAGCAAGAGCATGTTCACATGGTATCTTATCAATATCATATTTACGGCAAGTACTCTTCTGTTACAAATACAAAACAAGTTATGCAAATTACTACAAAACTAATATACTTTTGAGTAATAAAATAACAATTATGAGACCGTAAATTGTACCTCTCGTATGTCCACGACACAATCAAGTGCACCACCAGTTACATGGCTACGATATGCGTTTATGTGTTGCACAGTGAGAGTATTACCAATCTTGCATCTATACGTCAAAGTTCGTTCAACCCTTGGCGTGAATAATGTTTGTAGTGACATAGCATGTTCTCGTCGTTCCATAAACCATCTTGAAATCACCTTACGCACTTCGTCCAGAAAAAATGCAATAGGATACTCGCGAGCGTCTTTGAGAACCTTATTGATAGACTCAGCAATATTGCTTGTCATTATATCATACCTATCTCCTTGAAAAATTGCACGAGACCACAAACGAACATCAGCCTTCTCCAAATATGCAGCAATGGCAGGGTTTTCTCTTCGAATCTCATCAAATAACGCAATGAACTCAGAAACCCTGTACACCTTTGCAGCCTTTTAAACCAAATTTAGTGTATTGGAGTCTTTGTATTTTTTTAGAAGATTCTGATGCAGATGATAGTTACATATTCCTCGATGAGCTAGTGTGAATACCTTTCTAACTGATTTTCGAATGGATTTGTGTCTATCAGAAATTATTGCCAAGTCTTCTCGGTCCCCATAAACCAAACGCAGCTGATTTAGGAACCACTCCCATGAAACATGATTTTCTGAATCAACAATCCTGAAAGCTAGAGGAAATATCCCACCATTTACATCTTGTGAAGCGGCAACGAGCATAACACCTTTGAATTTTCCTTTCAAATGAGCTCCATCCACAACTATCACATTTCTTATAAATTGGAAACCAGTGATACATGCACCAAATGCAATGAATAAGTACCTAAATCTGTCTTCCTCATCGCAAACAAGTTTCGTAATTGTACCTGGATTAGCCGCCTCGATCTTTTGAAAATAGAAAGGAAAATACTCGTACCCGCTCTCCCATGTGCCTCTCTCTAGCTCACGTGCATGTACTAAGGCTTTGTATGCCTTCCAATAATCAATATCAATACCATACATAGCCTTCATGACATCCATAATGTGAATCGGTCTAATCCCAAGACCAACTTTCCCAAATTTTCCCAAATACAACTCTCCAATACATTTTGATGTAGCTTGTCGATGACGAGAACACCTATTTGTAGCAGGGCACGTATGAATGTCAATGTACTTTCGAACTTTAAACTCATAAGATGCTTTCATTACTGATGCACGAATCTTCCAAGAACAACCAGCAACAAAGCATTTCAGTACCAGCAAAGTTTTTGTGGGCTTATACGTTGTATAATCAAAATTCTGAAATATCGTGATCATACGCAACTTATTTTGTAACTCTGCCTTGGTACTAAATATTTGCCTCACGCTGATACGCTCCAGAATCTGCAAAATATTTTGTATACCTTCTAAGCCACCAACCATTTGATTTTCAGTTTCTCCGTTAAAAGACATATCTGAATCAAATCCAAAGCTACCATCTCTAGAACCACGACTTATTTCATCTTCAAAAATTTCTTCAAAAGTACTACTTTGAATCTCATCTTCCCCATTTACATATGGTATACCACTTTGTGCCTCGTCTTCCCCAGACCTATCAAGGGTACCACTTTTTTCTGTATCATTGCTACCTCCATCAAGAGTACCACTTTTTTCTTCATATTCACAAGTTTTATTTAAATTGCTACTCATTTCCTCAACTACGTACCTGCAAAATAAATGTCTATAGAGTATTAGCTAGTCTACTAATAATATGTAGATATAATATAAATCTACCAACTGATATCTAGTCTACTAAAACAAATAGATATAATATAAATTTGCCGATTGATATTCTAGTCTACCAAAAGATGTAGACATCATGCAAGTCAACAAAGCATGTAGACTTTATGCAAGTCTATTAATACTTCAAGGACAAAATACAAGTCTACAAAATTAACATGTTAAGTCTGCTATATCGTGTGGACTTAATGTTAATCCACCGATTATCAGCAGACAACATACCAATCAAGCATACAGTGTATGTCGATCATCAGTAGACATAGAACTAATCTACGGATTATGAATGTCATGTCTGCAGAAACATGTAGTTATTACGTAAGTCTACCAAATTCACATGTAGAGTCTGCCATACACATGTAGATATTTTGCTTATCTGCCGACTATAAGAAGACAACAAACTAATCTACGGGTTTCAAATTTCATGTCTGTAAAATCATGTAGACAATATGTAGCCATTACACAAGTCTACCAAATGCATATATAAAGTCTGTTATGCATGTGTAGACTTTATACTAATCTACCTACTATAAGCAGACAACAAACTAGTCTATAGGTTTCGAATTTCATATCTGTAAAATCATGTAGACACTATGTATCCATCACACAAGTCTACCAAATTCACTTGTAAAGCCTGCTATACATGTGTAGACGTTATGCTAATCTACCTATTATGAGCAGACAAGTGGTTGCAGAAAATAATATGTCTGGCAGTTTGGATATTCATGTCTATCATCTAATTCAGTGAGCAGTCGCAGACAAAGTACAAGTCTACCGAAAATTTCTAGTCTACTTTGAACGGCTTTTGGTTCGAAGTTTCTAGTCTACCAAAATTTGATAGGCTTTACACTCTTTTCATCTTCTACATATATAAGGTTTACACATGAGATGTCAAAAAAAGTTCACACATATTACCTTGATTTTGATAGATGTTCAATCCTGGAATTCCTTTTGTACGTTTCTAAAGTAAATAGGTCTACAAAAAATTTGGCAATATTAGAAACAAAACATAAACAGTGATCTATGAATGATATTATAAATACTAGAACTGATATAATAATGGTCATAGAATTTTACTAACCTCTCGGTGAGTCTAAACTTTTGCTTTGATGAAAAAATTGTTTTAGTTTAAATGATGTCTCAGAAAGATGAAGGTGTAACAATGGTGATTTTTCAAAAAAGTTATTCTTTATTTTTACAGATACGTTTTCCTTTGATGAAAAAAACAATCAATGTTGTTTTTAATGTTATATCCATCTTTAGCATTATTGTTAATTAATTAGATTCGAATTTTGATCAATTTATTTAAGGAAATTAAGTATTCTTTTAATTTTATATGGTAGAATCAAGAAAATAAATTATGTACTTAAGGGTAATATAGTAAAAGTTTCTTAATAAAATCTTGAAAATTTTATAGAAGTTATTTTAGCTATTTTCTATATTTTTAAGGTTATTGTAACAAATGTCCCTATGATTTTTGTATTCATTTTGATATTAAACTTATGTTATTAGTGAAACATTTTTAAATGGTTGTTATTATGGAACCAAACAATATTTTTTAAGAACTGCCCCCCTTTTATGTTAAGCAACACTGTCTTTGTATTAACCCAAAAACAAAATCTAAAGAACAAAAACAAAAACAGAGATGAGGAATATTAACAGACATTAGCTAAGGTCTTGGCTCTATATATATTTCAAAGGAGTGAAGAAAACTTTTCATCTGCTGATTTCATCTGTTTTGAAGATGGAAAGTCCTTGGCAGAAGAATCATCATGAGTTGATGATGATGGTGATGGTGATGATGCATCATCAATGTATTCTGCAAGTTTTCTCTTGTTAGAATGGCTTAAGGTTTTGCAATCCTCTGCTTCATTTCTCATTATAAGTTCTTTTATTCGCTTTACATCAGCTAGTTTCACCGGTTTTAACAGAAAATCCTCTGCTCCTTCTCTCAGACATCTGAAACGAAAAACAAGATAAGCCACATAGGTTAGATCATAGTGAGACAAAAAATGATCTACTTTGTATTATTACACATTTACAGAAACACTTACTGTTCTATACGAGGTAAGATGTTCTCGGATGACATAATCACAACTGGTATTTCTCTGAAGACGGAAGATTCCTACACATATCAATGGAATTTGTATGAGCATTAGAAAAGATTTATTTAAAGAGTTTTCTCAGATTGATAAAATCAAAACATATTATTATTATTACCTTAATCTTCTTGAGAAGATCATATCCTGTTAGTCCTGGCATTGAGTAATCCGTCACTATCAAATTCACCTTCAAATCCTGTTATAAGAAATATCACACAGGATTGTTTATGAAACACTTCAACAAAAATCAGATCTTAACTATTACCAAAACAATTAATAAATAAGGTCTTGTATTTTTTTTTTTGTAAAAATATAAATAAGGTCTTGTTATTATTATTTTCCTGACAAGAAGAAAAGAGCAAAAGTTGCAAGGGTCTATCCTTAGTTAGAGGATCTATCAGTAACCAAACAGATTTGTAAAGAGAGCTACCTTAAGACCAGAAGCTCCTTTGTCTCCATCTAAGCCAAGGTACTGCAAAGCCCTAGCCCCACTCTCTACAGTAGTCACTGAAACAACAAATAAGATTTTTATTTAGGCAAAGAACGACACCCACACATCAGAGAAGGGAAAACATAGAGAGAGTGAGACTCATATTGTTATATACCTTTACAGGCTGAGATTCTCAGCAATCTCTCAATGACTTTACGATCCACAATACTATCATCGACGGCAAGAACATGTAACTCTGGTGAAGTAACTGACATATCTCCACCGGATGGGATCTCCATCCTCATGACGTCACCAACTGCCATTGTTAACTCAGAAAAGAGATGAAGACTGGTTGTAATAAAACGAAGAGGAAGCTTTGGATTAAAGGGAAAGAAAAATCTCAGAAATCAATGTGATGTGATGGAGTAAGAAGAAGTAGAAAGAAAAGTTAGGTTAGGTGACATAAATATAAAGAGGTGGGGTTGGAGTAGAGAGATTCGGAAAGATCGGATTTTGCTGGTGAGATCTTTGAAGAGGAAACAAAATCTTACATTGGGTCAAGTGTGATGTTGTGTGTTGGAACTTGTCAGATTTTTTAAATATGTTTTGTAGTAATAATATTTTTGTGTCTGAAGGTCAAAATCTTTGGGCACCGAATCTTTTTTAAGATTTCGAACATCTTTGTTTGGTCTGTTTCTTTCAATCCGACAGCGACTACTCGCTCATGACGTGGAACTTTCCTTCTTCTTTTAGTAATTATCTCTATTTTTCGTTATAGACCAGTCGACTAAAATAATCACCGATAATCGTTTTAAATCCTTTTCGTTTATTTTTATTTAGTCCCCTATATATTTTTTTTTTTTGACTGATAGTCCCCTAGTTAGACCAATTGAAATACCCAACTTGATCATACAATCACAAGCCAATATATATTATTATTTTATAAATCGACATAATCATTTATAGAGATAAACTCTTATATTTTTGTATAATAATATTTTATAAAATTTTATTGATGCTCTATTAAATTCGAATCCAAATAATGATGCCATAACTGTAATCTATGTTCAAAATGGATTATTTTAATATACTCTAAAACTTTGGTCTTTTATTATATATTCAAATATTACGAGGTTACCTTAAGCTTCTCTTGAAAATAATTATTTTTCGGCAAAAGGGACATTTATTTAATTGTTGACATCGTTTTCAGTTTAGTTTCCTTTATTAAATTATGTTTTTTGTGTGTGTAAAATGCACTCTGTTTAGTGGACCATTGTGTGATTTGTGAATCTCATTTGCTTTCTGGACAAAATCTTGACTGAAAATAAAATATGGAAAAAGAATTGGGATGAAGATCCTTTATGTGTCTCTATTTCATTTTCAACATATTCTACCAATAGCGAGATGAAAGGCAATACATTAGGGTGTCAATTCGGACCGGCCCGGCCCGGCCCAGTCCAAATCCGCTAAACCCGTAAATATTTGAGTCTGGCCCAAAAATATTTTGGGGCTAGAATTCAAAGTTCGGACTGGCTCTTATAGGGCTATAGGGCTTTTCGAGTTTTTTTGGGCTTTTCGAAAAATAATTTGTCATTGTCACTTCCATCGTTTTAATATATGATAATTTTCATTAAAAAAACAGTTTCATTTTTTGTTTTAAAATATAAAATAGTTAAAAAAAAAAATTTTATCAAAATTTTTTTATTTTTCCGTATGCTTTAAAAACATATTATAAACAAACCAATTTAATAAGATTTAAATAATCAAATATAAATTAAAACTAAACATATATGAAAACAAAATTTATGAAAAACATGGTCAAACGTTTCATACTTTGTATATCGAAAAAAAATATGTCGTAGATAAAAGAAGAATGTACATTTGCAAAATTTAAAATGTGACAATACTAATAATGATCAAACAATACAACTTTTATATTTGCTTTATTAGAGTGGATAAAAATATCAAAATAACATGTCAATACTAATAATCGTTTGGATTGTAATAGCAATAATATTTAAGTTAAAATATAAAATTTTGGATTTTCGGGTCTGGCCTAACTCAAACAGGTTTAGGTCCAAAATATCCAAAGCCCAGATGGGCTTAGCCCGAAATGCCCAATTTTTTTTGGGCTTATAAAACTAAGTTCAAACCCGATAATTTTCAGGGTTGGACAGGCTCGGATTACGGACTTCGACCCTGTTCGACATGGCTAGCAATACATACACGATTTTGTTTCGAATTAATTAGTCATGCAATAGACTATGTCGATATAAATTGCAAATATACAAAAAGTAGATTACATATAAACGTATATCACAGACTATAAATGAGTTCCTACATAATATTCATAAAAAAAAGTAGAAATAAGACCCAGAACAACATAGGTTATATGATAACTTCGGTAACGATTTGTTCTTTTTTTTTTTAACATGATTACCAAACAAAAAACGTAGTCATTTAGCTAGATAACCAGCATTTAGCTGGGGGCCTGGGGTGCTATACTTCTAACGTAGAATCTTCAAAAGTTATGGAAGAGATGATCCTTTAAAGTTTATAATACTTAAAATCTTCTAGCTAATTGTGAGAAAAATACCTTATAGCCAATTGTGAGAAGACTTGGTCAACATAAAATAAAAGATTTGGTTTCATAAAATAAGAATCATACAGTTTTGTCCATATCGATTTGATAGGTATCTGAAAATAAAATTCCAATACGATGGCCTTAACCTTTTCTTTTGGTTGAAAATAAGATGGCATTCACACCTAAAAGCTCCGAAGACAGAATTGTTTACAGATACAAGTCAATTAAAAGTTATAGAAAAGGAAAAGTAAAATATTGTGATGTTTTCCGCACGTTAATCATTTATTCTTACGATCTTAAGGATGATGGAGCCGCCGCTAAGGTTTTAAGGCGATTTTGAAGACGATCGCGGATCTGGCCATATCTCATCGTTTTGGCTCGTTTCGAAGAAATCGGCAGGTAGGAAATGAGAGGGAGACTACCGTTTACCGTGTTAGCATACCACATAACCTAGTTTTGACGAAAGCGTGATCCAAAAGAAATCTAGGCTTCTGGTTTTGATACGACTATTTCCCCTAAATAGAGTGTTTTGATCGGTGCTGCTCAGTTATGTCTCAGTCTAGTGGTACCAGATACATAGGGGAAAGCTCACGATATGTGAGAAAACCTACACTTGAAGAACCAGAGATCATAAAGGTCCCGAATTTTGACTACGCGGATCTCATCGAGAAGTTTAAGCTTACACTCGTTGGAAGGATGTTCCATAAGGATGGTAGAAGTGTGGATGCGCTCCTGAAGCACATGCAAAGAAGACGCATCTGGGACGTGGAAGGAAGAGTCAGAGGAACCAATAAGTTTCATCTAGATTTTGAGAAAGAGGAGGACCTCCAAAAGGTTTTGAATAAGAGACCTTGCCACTTTAATAAGTGGAGCTTTTCCCTCGAAAGATGGATCCCAACAATCAAAGAAGATTTCCCCAACAACATGACGTTTTGGGTAGAAGTGGAGGGGATCCCAAGCTACTACAAAAAAAAGAAGAAACATTCTGGAGTATTGGGAAAGCCCTTGGCACTGCAGATAAGGTGGATGTCCAAGGGAATCGACTGAGAGTTTCCATCAATGGAGATGAACCCATCCACTTGGAACGAAAAATAAGTTTTGACAATGGAGATGTGGTAGCGGTAACCCTAAAATATTAAGATCTTCATCGCTACTGCTACACGTGCAGGAGAATATCTCATGAGGAAGGTACATGCCCTGAATTGAATGAAGATCAACGGAAACGTAATAGGATAGCCAGATTAGAAGTTAAGGAGAAAGAAGAGATAACAAATAGAGAAGCCTTTTCGATTCCACTTCTTCGCAAGGAAGGGCGGGCTCTATCACCACTGCAGGAAAAGAAACGACTAATGAATCAAAGAGAGAGCGAAAAAAGATATCAGAGACAGTCGCCAAAGAAGGATTCATTCACGGAAAATGCAGACCTCCGAAACTCAATTTCTGAAAAACGTGCCCTACACTCCAAGAATGTGTGGAACAGACTTGAGAAGGGAAATATGGAGAACTATCCCCGGAATCGGGAGAGATACCATCCTTACCAGTAGAGACGCGAACATTTTTCTTATAGAACAGAAAGACAGAAGCCCCCTACAGAATGGCGGATCAGAGGATCAAATAGACAGTCTCGAGAGCAGTCTTGTAGGAGGTCTGAGACCGGAAGCTACAACACAAGAAATGGATCACCATCGGATTCAGCGAGAACAGTATCTGATTCCTATCGTCCTCTGAGATATAACGATCGGGAACGCTACAAGGAGCAGGATAGACAATCCCAAAAACTTCGATTGGATTGGAATGGAGACCGGTGCAGAGATCAACAGAACCAGTGAATGAGAGGGCCTCTGTACGAGCTCATGATCGCGAAATTGTAGAAACAGATTAGGAAAGAAAAAGAAGAGTTAAAGGGAAGGCCCATGCTATAGACGATGAAGGAATTCCACGTCGTATGGTTGAGGGACCATCGGATGGCCCCCTGCGGATCAGAGAAAGAGAAGATGGAGAAACTGCTCGCAACCAGACGGATCAATTTCAAATATCAAGGATAAATAAAGATAATAATAATACAGATGTAATCCCTCAGATTGAGGGGGCATTAGCTAACAGGAGTAATGAAATTCCTGAAAGGAGAAAGGATCAGGAAGAAGATGATGCCTCAATGGAGGATGGAGAATTCAATAAGATGGTAGACTACTACAATGAGCTTGGTATGGCTGAAGAAATGATCGACGAGGATGACATGTTGGATGATATAGTGGTGCCTGAGACACAAATGATGGCTGTAGAATCAGAGAACGAGCAGATTGAAGCAATAGCTCAGCTTAGGCAGAAGGTCACAAGGCAGAACAAAGACCCCCCAGACCAGAAACAGAGTACTCTACCACATGACGGCATAATCGAACAAAACACTCCAAGGGGTCTTCTAAAAGGGCATGAGAAAACATGTGTGAAAAAGTGACTCCAATAAGTCGTGATACTAAAGGTATTGCTGCATCTCGAAAACTGGCGGCCAAGGGACATATGTCACCAAAGAGCAAGGGGATGAAGAATTCTCGACCTCCAATGAGTGGACGCCAAGCAGCAAAGCAAGTCCCCCACTCTGGGGTGTTTCCCTCTGCTTTAAAAAGTAGAAAACCAGTGTCTCTTTCAAGTTCGGTGATGTCCCAGAAACCACCCAGTACGCATATATGAGTGCAATCGCATGGAGCTGTCAAGGGGACATAGCCTACTTGACCAAGAAACACCTGAGAGATTTGCATCGCTGTTTTCATCCTACTTTCCTTTTTCTTTTTGAAACAAAAAAAAAATTCCTTTTTGCAAGACTTTATGTTGGAGTTTGGTTATGATCATTTGTTCACCGTCGACCCTGTTGGGCGTAGCGGTGGACTAGCTTTGTTTTATATGGATGCTTCTGATGTGATTGTTAACTTTTCTAATAATCGTATGATTGACATAGAAGCACATATGGAAGGGCACAAGGTTTTTATGACCTTTGTGTATGGAGATCTGGTGATTGAATACCGAGAGAATGTTTGGGAGAGGCTGCTCAGAATAAGTTCTAATAGAACTGGTGTGTGGCTGCTTATGGGAGATTTCAACGAGATTACCAGTAATCTAGAGAAGAAAGGAGGCAAAAAGCGGCCAGATTCGTCTTTCTTGCCGTTTAAAAACATGTTAGCAGGATGTGGAATGATTGAATTCCAATTCATGGGAAATTCTTTCTCCTGGGCTTGAAGAACGAGAGCGGGACGAGTCCAATGCCGGTTGGATAGGGCATTTAGCAATGAAGATTGGCATAACATTTTGTCCCACACTTATGTGGAGTATTTGCTGCGATGGGATCAGATCACATGCCGATATTGGCGAGATTCCAAGCTCAAGAGTGCAAAAATAAAAGAAACTTCAAGTTCAACAGGAATTGGCTAAGCAAGGAAGGTTTTATCGACGCAGTTCGGGAAGAGTGGGATAACCTACGATCGGACCCAGCGCTGGAACTGTATGATAAATTAAACAAGACAAGGCAGTCGATCTCAAGATGGAAAAGGCGAAATCCTACCAACAATGCATTGCTCATCGAAGAGTTGAAGAAGCAACTGGATAGCGTGCAAAATGATGACCTCCTCTCCAGCGGAGAAGAACTAGAATTAAAATTTAAACTATGCGCTGCATATAGAGAAGAGGAGCTATACTGGAAACAAAAGAGCAGAATCCTTTGGCTCCGAGGAGGAGATCGAAATACGAGGTACTTCCATGCAAAAACTAAACAAAGAAGAGCATGCAATAGGATCACACGACTCAAAAACTCAATGGGAGATTGGGTTCATACTGAAGAAGAAATAGAATCAGTGGCGTCTGGATATTTTCAAGAATTATTCACATCATCAAACCCATATACGATCGAGGACACAATCCGGTACATTACCGCGTCAGTCAGCGAGGACATGAACCAAGGTTTACTAAAAATCCCTCTTGATGAGGAGATCTGTGATGCAACCTTCGCCATCAATCCTGAGAAATCCCCTAGACCTGACGGTATGGCCAGCCTCTTTTATCAACGATTCTGGAACAACATTGGGAGTGATGTGTGCGCCATGGTAAAAGCATTCTTTGAAACATGAGAGCTCGATGATAGACTTAATCAGACCAACATGTGCTTAATACCAAAGACGGACAGGCCAGTTTCTATGACGGAGTTCCGCCCGATTAACCTCTGCAATGTCGGATATAAGATTATATCCAAGGTCTTATCGACTAGACTGAAACGTATACTACCTAAGATCATCTCAAAGACGCAATAAGATTTTGTGGCGAGCCGACTGATTACAGACAATTGATAGCTCAGGAGATGTTTCACGCCCTTTGTACGAATCAAAGTTGCAAAAGTAAATTTGTGGCTATCAAACGGATATGAGCAAAGCCTACGACAGAGTAGAATGAAGCTTTGTGGAAGCCTTATTACTGAAATTTGGATTTGATCCACGATGGGTTTCCTTGATCATGAAATTCATATCATCAGTCTCTTACCAAGTACTGATAAATGGCAAAGCAAAAGGGAACATAGTACCCTCGAGAGGACAGAGGCAAGGAGACCCTCTATCCCCTTTCCTCTTCATACTATGCACTGAAGTACTGATCTCACACATTCAACAAGCAGAGCTATCCAAGAGCATCATCGGGATCAAGATAGCAAAGGAATGCCCGTCAATCACACATCTTCTTTTTGCCGATGACAGCCTCTTCTTCTGCAAAGCAGAGCAATCTCAATGCGAAGAACTGGTTCAAATCATTGACGTCTATGGAAAAGCCTCAGGACAACAACTGAATAAATTAAAATCTTCAGTTCTGTTCAGTTCTAAGGTCATAGCATCCACAAAAAATGATCTGAAAAGATCTCTTGGCATTACGAAAGAAGGTAAATGGGAATGTACTTGGGTATGCCGGAAAAGATCTGCAGATCGAAGAGACAAGTCTTTGCCTTCGTGCAAGAGAGAATGAATGGCAGAATAAACTCGTGGTCTGCAAAGCTACTATCTAAAGGGGGTAAGGAAGTTCAAATCAAATCAGTAGCTCAAGCAGTACCGACATACGTCATGTCCTGCTATAGATCAACCCAAGATACTTGTAAAAAAATATCTGCCGCAGTGGCGCGTTTCTGGTGGAGTACGAGCAATAATAACAAAGGACTCCACTGGGTGGCATGGGATGTGATTTGTGCCCCTTTGGATGAAGGTGATATGGGCTTTCGAGACTTCAACGATTTCAACCTTGCACTCTTAGCAAAACAAGTATGGAGACTTCTTGTTTTTCCAGACTCCCGTCTAGCCCGAGTATTAAAAGGAAGATATTACCGACATTCCCATCCTATGGTAACAAGCAAAGCAAATAATCCCTCGTATGGATGGAGTAGTTTAATGGCGTCTCGACATATCCTGGAAAATTCAATTAAAAAGACCATTGGAACCGGGGCAGAAACAATATTTTTGGGAAGATGTTTGGATTCATACAGAGCATGCTAGACCGGCGAAAGCGAGAAGCGAGTTTCCTGATCCTGACCTAAAGGTGCATCACCTGATAGATCAGGAAATCAAAACGTGGAATGGAGAGCTCAGTAGAGAATTTATCGCAGCAGAAGATGTTAACTGTATCTTGGCTATGAGGATTAGTCATATTGGTCGCAGAGATAGCTATGTCTGGAAACATTCCAAGTTGGGTAGCTATACAGTTAAGTCAAGTTATAAGGTGGCCGTTGAACAAAGAAGAAATTTCCATGCTAGGGAAGTGACAGAACCAAGTACAAACGGATTAAAGAAAGAGGTTTGGAAACTCAAATCGCCAAGGAAAATTAAACACTTCTTATGGCAAGCTATTTCTGGATATGTAACTTCTGCAAGTAAGTTGAAAGAACGGTATTACGGATCGGACAGTACGTGTCAAAGATGTGGAGCTGAATAAGAAACAGTGAATCATATACTCTTTGAATGTACGCCGGCGACCCAATGTTGGGCTTTGTCGCATATACCCTCAAGTCTGGGGCTTTTCCCGAGTTCTTCCATTTATGTTAACGTCGAGACTTTGTTGAAATACTCCAAAGAGCCTAATCATCTCGGAGAATGCTCTTCGGGGTTCCCATGGATCATGTGGTATCAATGGAAGGCACATAACAACAAGTGTTTCAGTAACAAAGACACCACACCTTTGGAATCTCTGCAATTAGCTTGTCAAGAGGCGGATGCTTGGTAGATGGCACAAATAGTAGAGACGACATTCACGGCAGAGGAAAACAATCAGACGTTAGCTCCCGTACCTGCGACAAAAACCGCGATGAGCCGATGGAGATGTCAAGTCGACGCCTCATGGTCGGAGACAACCGATGGTATAGGGATGGGGGTTTGTTCTGTTTGAACATGAAGTGGAAGTGCTACGAGGACAACTCAAAGGGCCACAAACAGAATCACCACTACACGCAGAGACATAAAGCTTATGTTGGGCGATGAAGGAGGTAAGCGAACGCCGTGTGTCTCGAGTAAACTTTGAGCCGGATTGCCAGCAGCTCGTGCACATTATCCAACAGAAGAAGCAATGTCATGTTCTAGACCCAGAACTGGATGAAGTTGAAACCATGAAATCTGCATTTAAAGAGTTTTCTATAACGTTTATCTCTCGTCTTGCAAATGTCCGTGCGGATGGTCTTGCTAAAGACGCCCGATCACGAGTGCAAATCTCTAGTTTCGTAGAGGTTAAGGATTCACTAAGTTTAGCCATGGAGACTAGCTTGTATGAAACCTTTTAAATTGGAATAAATTTTTTGATGACAAAAAAAAAATTAAAACATTTATTTCTTTATTTACACTGGGTGTAAAAACATAACTGAAAAAGTGAAAAGAAAAGAAAAACCATCAATATGTTTCACATTTTCTTACTTTAAAAAAAGTTGGTTCGATTCCAAATAAACTATCACTTGCAGTATATATACAGAACAAATCTTACTTTTCAAAAGGTTGTTTTATTTTCCTCCAGATTTTGATGTCTTGGTCCAAAAAAAAAAAGATTTTGATGTCTTATGTCAAAATATTATCGCTGCAGTTTTTATACGGAACAAATCTAACCGAACCACCAAAGTCTATGTAGTAAGTCTTTTGTAAGTCAATAATTTGACAACTGGTTAGTCTCTCTCACTACTTAAACTAACAGCATCCACAATGGTGGATTAGATGAAGGAGTCCTTAGGATTAGTTTAATATAATTTTTTTTTTGAATAGTTAAGAACTGTAATCAAAATAGAGTGTCCAATGGTGTTCTCCAATTAGGAGTTCTTAAGAATAAAAAATAATTTTTTTTAAAGTGAAATTAAAATTTTATTTATTGCATGAATAAAAATAAAAATACAATAATTAAACTTAAATATATTCTTAATTATTAATACTCATCACCAAATTTATTCCAAATATGCTCAATTAAATCTTTTTTCAATTGTTCATGTATACGCCTATCCCGAAGATCTTTCTGATTCTGATTGACAAACATGTTATTGAGATTTGTAGGCATGTCGGTTTCGGTTTCCACCTGTGAACTTCTAGTGACGCTTCCTTCTGGTGAACTTCTGGTGACGCTTCATTCTTCCAAATCATTGGATGAAGATGACGACATCCTGGTTTAGAAACATATGTATAAGTTTTTTTTTTATCTCAATACACATGTATAAGTTATTCTGTTTTTTTATGTATAATATATAAGTTAATTTTTTAAACCTTAATACACATGCATAAATTATTCTTTTTTTTATGAATAATGTATAAGTCAATTTTTTAAACCTTAATACACATGCATAAATTATTATTATTTTTTTGAAGAATGTATAAGTTTATTTTCTTTATTCTCGCAACACATGTATAAATATTGTATAATGTATAAATTGAATTGAGATTAAAAAGAGAAAGAACTTGAGAAACACAACAACATAAGATAGACAAAGTGATAGTTGCATAAGTTAATTTTGTTTATCTATATGCATACGACTTGTGATAGTTGAATTACCTAAACAGAAGAGGAGAACTTGAGAAACACAACAACTTGAGATAGACAAAGTGATAGTTGAGAAAGAGAAGAACCACGTTTGATGAAGAACACAAAGTTTGATAGACAAAGTGATAGTTGATAGTTGATAGTTGAGAATATTACAACCTCTCCGAGAAACATACACTACAAGAAAACAGCGGTATTCTGACGGACATTCCGACGGAAAATGAAATCCTCGGAATATACCGAGGAATTTCCGAGGAAATTCCGAGGAAACACAAAATTGGGGTTCCTCGGAAAAAACCGATGAATTCCGAGGAAATATTATAGCCGTTGGAGAGCCGTTGGGGGATTTTACAAAATTCCGAGGAAATTCTGACGAACTAGCCTTTTCCGTTGGAATTCCGTAGGAATTCCGTCGGAATTTCCTCGGTATGTCGGCAGGATTTAATCTATATATACAAGCACTCCTATTCCTCTTCATTCACTCCATATCTTCATCCTCCCTCTTACTCTATTTACACACGAATTTGATTCATAAAAAATATGTCTTCTTCAAATTATTTTCGTTCTTGGATCGATCGACCTCATTTGGATCCGAACACGAGATTGCTTACGGAAGAATACCAACGAGGTATAACCGAATTCATGGGGTTAGTTCACCGACAACCGGAAGAAAGAACATGTATGTTAAGATGTCCTTGCTCTAATTGTAAAAATAGAAAGGTTATTAAAGAGTGGGATGTTTGGACTCATCTATATTTGAGTGGGATTACACGAAGTTACAAAATTTGGTATCATCATGGGGAAACTGATTATGAACATGGTAGTACTAGCGAACCTCAGCCAGCGGTTAGATTAGAAGAACCAATTAGAACGGATGTAGATTATGGTGTAGGTACTGAGCAGATGGTAAATGATCATTTTAGAGGGGAAGATTTACCCAATGCACAAGCTAGGAGATTTTATGATATGTTGGATGCTGGAAAGCAACCATTGTACGAAGGTTGCAGAGATGGTCATTCAGCTTTATCATCTGCTACAAGATTGATGAGCATTAAAACAGATTATAATTTGGCTGAAGACTGTGTGGATGCGATTGCTGATTTTGTAAAAAGTATTCTACCCGAGGATAATGTAGCTCCTGGTTCATACTACGAGGTTCAGAAACTCGTAGCTGGTCTTGGTTTATCGTATCAGGTAATAGATGTATGCAGCGACAACTGCATGATTTATTGGAGGGCGGATGAACAGCGGGTTACATGCAAATTTTGTGGAAAGCCTCATTATAAAGATACGAGTGGAAGAGTTCCAGTGCCATATAAAAGGATGTGGTATTTACCTTTGACGGAAAGGTTGCAGAGGTTGTATCTATCTGAACGCACATCGCAATAAATGAGATGGCATGCGGAGCACTCAACAGATGGTGAGATCAGACATCCTTCAGATGCAAAAGCGTGGAAGCATTTCCAATCAAAGTATCCCGACTTTGCGTATGAAAGAAGAAATGTCTACCTTGGATTATGTACTGATGGTTTCAGTCCGTTTGGCAAGAGTGGAAGACAATATTCTCTATGGCCCGTCATTCTTACACCATACAACCTCCCCCCAAACTTGTGCTTGCGACGAGAGTTTTTGTTTCTCTCGATTCTCGTTCCCGGACCAGAGCATCCTAAGAGATCACTTGATGTGTTTCTTCAGCCACTAATATATGAGTTGCAACAACTATGGGCTCAAGGTGCTGAAACATACGATGTTTCGTGTAAAGAAAACTTTCAAATGCGGACAGTACTAATGTGGACAATAAGTGATTTTCCAGCATATGATATGTTGTCTGGATGGACAACGCATGGAAGGATATCATGTCCATATTGTCAAGATAACACTGATGCTTTCCAACTAAAACACGGAAGGAAAACGTGTTGGTTTGACTGTCACAGGAGATTCCTACCACCTGATCATCCATATCGTAGGAGTAGGAATTTGTTTACGAAGAACAAGAGGGTGTTTGACAGTCCACCTCCGGAAATTTGTGGGAAAGATTTGAAGATACAACTAAGAGATTTTGGTGCAGAAAGGACGCCAGAAGTCGGTGGACATGAGCGTTTTCCGGTAGATGCTGTTGGAGAACTACATAACTGGCACAAAAAAAGTATTTTCTGGGATCTGCCATACTGGGAGGATCATCTGCTAAGGCATAATTTAGATGTCATGCATATTGAGAAGAACTTTTTTGACAATCTCATGAACACGATCCTTAATGTTCAAGGTAAAACAAAGGATAATTTGAAGTCAAGACTGGATTTAGTCGATATATGTGCTCGTTCAGAACTTCATGTTGATGAAAATGGTAGGGCTCCTTTTCCCATATACCGACTTGATGCAGAGGGAAAAGATGCGTTCTTTGATTGGATTTCAAACGATGTGGAATTTCCAGACGGTTACGCATCAAATTTGCGTAACTGTATCGACAGAAAGGAAGGAAAGTTTACTGGCTTGAAAAACCACGATTGCCATGTAATGATGCAGCGCCTCCTTCCGTTCGCCTTCAAGGAACTATTACCACAAAATGTTCATGAAGCAATTGCAGGGATAAGTGGTTTCTTCCGCGATTTATGCACGAGATCAGTGACTCTTGAAGGTATTGAAAATTTGAAGACTAACATAGCCGTGATTCAGTGCAACCTTGAGAAGATATTTCCTCCCTCATTTTTTGATGTTATGGAGCATCTTGTTATTCACCTGGCAAGAGAATTGGAACTTGGTGGTCCTGTGCAGTATAGATGGATGTATCTGTATGAGCGGTATATGTTCCATTTGAAGAAGATGGTGAAAAATTTAAGTAGGGTGGAAGGTTCTATAGTCGCACAGATGATCAATGAAGAAACTTCAAACTTTGCCGAGTACTACTTTCCAGCAGAAGTTCAGACCAAAAACAGAAGACCTGCTCGGCATGATGATAGAGGCGAACGGGCAACATATCATGTTACGGTTCCAGACATTTTCACAGACGTTGGACGACTTAGCGGAAAACCAAAGGACCGTCGACTTACTGAGCAGGAGCGCAGTAATTTGCAAACATATTTGCTCACCAACTGCGAAGACGTTCTTCAATATGAGAGGTAAATAAATGAGCTTACAAATTTTTATTTTAACAAGTTGAAATTTAAATCTTAATTAATTACATTATTGTCATCATATACAGGATTTTCATGGCAGAAAAGCGGTTCGAGTATAGATACGCCACAGAGGACGAACTAGAAGAAATGAAGCAGAGAGAATTTACTGGATGGATGTTTACTTATGTGAGTGCTTTAAACAAATTAAAATATATTTTATCACATATTTATACTAATTCACATTTATTGATATAACATATATATATATGTGCTATTAATAGGTGTCTGCTGGTTTGGCCAGAGGTGAAACATTTGACGATTGGATACGTGAGATGGTCGTTGGACCAAACTTTGTTGTGAAGTCATATCCGAGATTTTGTACTCGAGGATATGCATTCACAACTCAGAAGAGGAGACGTTCGAGTACGACTTATGATGATGGCGTTTGTTCTGCATCAGGAGATGATGTATACTACGGACACATACATGAGATTTTGGAAATCAAGTATTTGGGCATGGTTGGATTGCGCTGTACTGTTTTCTATTGTGATTGGCACGACAACACCCCAGATCGAGGTGTGAGAACAGATGCATTTGGTGTTACATCAGTAAATTCGAGGCGAAAGCTGCAATATTATGATCCTTTCATTCTTGCTTCCCAGGCCGATCAGGTAATTAAATGTTAATTATTCAGAATGATTCATCATCATGTGTATTAATTTATAATTTTTCTAAATGTTACAGGTTTGTTATATCAAGTACCCCCGGGTAAGGAACAGAGATGATCCATGGGTTACTGTTACAAGACTCAACCCGAGAGGCCGAGTTCAGGGAAGTTCTGAGCTGGAAGACCCACTACAACCAAGCACATCCGGCAACTGTAGTGCAGCAGAAAATTTAGCTGGAGTTGGCCTTGTAGTCGATTTAACCGACTTTGGAGAGGAAGCCGTCGTTCACGTAGAGGATGAACCAGTAATTGGAGAGTTTCACCAAGATCCAGATTCAGATTCATCTAGTGATGATGACTCGGAAACAGAATATCATTGATTTTTTTTATTTTTTTTAAAGAAATACCGAGGAAATTCCGAGGAACACTTGATATAACCTCTTTCCTCGAATAATAGTTATTTGGTTTATCTAGCAAGGCAAAGCTGAATACGAATTAAAAACTACTCAGAACACAACCAAATAAAACGAAGAAACCATGTAAAAGAAATACAAACTCATAATTAAGAAACCCAAAAAAAAACTCAGTTCAAAATTAACAGAAAATAAGACCATAAAACGTTAGAATAGAAAAGAAAATAAAATAGCCGGTGATAGCTCCTACTCCTCGTCTCCTGCTCCAGATGTTCCGCATCATTGGGTCTCTTGGACCTCTTTCTTACCCTGTGTGTACCACTCGAACCCGAACCAGAGCTGGATGGAGAGTTGTCCCGATGAACTACATCATCCTTTTGGCAACGACACGGCCTGATACGTGAAATGGCAGCCCAGATCTTGTGTAGCATGTCGTTGTTTGTCTTTATGCTCTGATCTCTCCAATGTTGTTGCTGGCGCGAAGTGGCGTTCGGTGGAAGCTCTTGCAGCTTGTACTGGCTGGAGTCTGATGGGAGTAGCTGATGGGGTTGTGAATCATCTGGAATGGCTTGTGCAGCCTCATCTTCTCCTTCTTCATCAACCACGCCCTTGCCTTTGGTCTGATATTTTGGCGTGAAGAAGGATGGCTTGTCTACTAGTGCGGTAGCAGGGGGTAGGAACTCAACTGCAGCCTCTGAAAGTAGAGAAGTGAGACCGATCTGAGGTAGGTGGCAGTAGAGTGTTTTCTTCGCTCGGTCCTGGAATACGTAGACGTAAGGACCATCCCGATCGATCCTCGAGTGGGGACCAGCTATGAACTCCTTACTTACTAGAGAAATGACATCCAGGTAGTTCCAAGCAATGTTGTTCGATCTGTCCAGTGCTACCTCCTGGTTCTTGCAGTCTACACCCACATGTCTAAGGATCCGAGTAATCACTGCACCAAATCCACATGCATTGCTCTTGGATTTGGTTACTTTCCCCTTGTATCCTGCTAAGTTTGCGGCCAGCACCGCTCCCATGTTGAAGGCAGTAGCAGGTGGGAATGTAGAGTTTCCAAATGCCGGTAGCAAATGCCTAACTTCCTAGGAATTATACCGACGAAGTTCTCCCTCGGTATATTCCGAGGACATT
>NC_027752.1:9326621-9395741 GCF_000695525.1 Brassica oleracea var. oleracea
ACGACGTGTTTCGTCGGTATGTCGTCGGAATAACGATATTCCGACAAAATTCCGACGATTTTTTCCCTTAGAATCCTTGATGTTTTCTTGCAGTGAGAGGAGGAAACAAGAGGAAACAAGTCTGATGAAGGAGCTACAAACACTACAACTACTTATAGTACATAAGCTAAACCTGTGACAGTCTTCACATGCGGCAAAGACCAAAACCCGTGACTTGGTTAGTCAACAACTCCATAAGCATCCATGACTTGGTTAGTACAACTACTGCTGCACTTGCAAGAAAGATGAAACAAAGACCCGTGACTTGGTTAGTACAACTCAACATCGTAATACAAACAAGATAGCTAACTACAAACAAGATAGCTAACTACGGAACATCTACAAACAAGATAGCTAACAAGATGCCAATTCCAAAGAGACCACTAACTACGCAAATATGCCAATACCTAAACTCATATCATCTCAGACATAAGTTTGAGTTTAAGAGATGTTTCCATCTCAGTGAGTGGCTCTTTTTTGGCCAGTAGACGTTCAAGCAGTTTCTGTTTAGAGACTGTTTTTTTGACTTCCATGATGGCGTGTATCGCTGCCAATGACTCCTCTTTACCACTTTTTTTCTTCTTCATAGCAGCTTTAGCAGCCTTAACCCCCATAGGTCTACCCTGTGGTTCTCCCACTTCATCTGCTGTATCAACCTCCGAGACTTTGCGCTTTTCCTTCCCACTGTCCTTAGCCACATAGGTGGACGACCATTTCTGGTCATGCCTCAACTCCCTCCAGGCATGTTCCATGCTAAACTTGACCGAGTAATGATTGTAGAAAAGGTCCAGTGCAGCTTTCATCACATCATCATCATTTTGTCCACTTCTCTGCTCCCTCAAAGCTGCGTCGTAGCATCCTACGAACTTGCACACTTGCTCGTTAATCCTAGCCCACCTCTGCTTGCACTGACCAAGCTCTCTAGGTGTTGTTCCCACCAGGTGAGGGCTTGCATTGTAGTACTCGATGATCCTCTTCCAGAACGCACCGGCTTTCTGCTCATTGCTCACCACCGCATCCTTACTGGTGTTAAGCCAAGCACCAATAAGGATCTTGTCCTCTTTCAGAGACCACTTCCTCCTCTCCTTGACCGCGGATTCTACAACAGCTTCTTCAGGATCTTGGCTACCGAACCAAAATGGTTCGGGTGATTCAAGGTCAACAGAACTTTGACTGTTCAAAAGGTTAACATAACTACTTGTGTTCTCCATGGATAGAGAATGGTCTGTGTCGCTCTATTAGCAACACAGATGGTTAAGTAAAGGAGCTTTAACTACCAAACATTCAAAGACAATAAAATCAGAGTAGATGAGAAGGTAGAAAGCACACAAAAAGCATTTAACATCTATCAAATCAGACTAACACCGTATTCTACATAGCTAAAACATTTAAAACTATCAAATCTAAGGGGTTAGGAAGGTAGAAAGCAACAACTAGCATTTAACACAAATTTAGCTATTTTTAAATTTAAATACGCTATAGAGTTACCAAACAACACAATCGGTTTCTAAGAAAAGAGAGTACGCACCTTTATAACACATCTCAAAGTAATTTTAACTTTTTAACACATCAAAAAGTCAAACAAACTGCAGTGGACGATTGATATATTATAATAGAGAAAATCGCATTTTAAACATTAAGAATGTCGCATTCTCGCACTTTAAACACTGAACGTTTTTTACTAGCACTTTAAATCTTGAAAGTGACATTCTTAGCATAACAAACCTCCAATAAAGTTTACTTGTTTACCAAGTCAACGAGTTGACCTGTACTGTTCATTTTGTGATGACATTTGTACCGTAAATAAAAATAAAATACATAGAAAATTCGAAAAAATTCAAAAAAAATCATTTTTTTTTAATTTCAAAAAATATAAAAATAACATTTTAAAATTAAAAATAAAATAAAATATTTAAAAAAAATTAATCCGATTATAAACTAATAAATATATATAATATAATAACTTGAATTGTGATACTAGATTCTGTTTTTTTTTGTTTTTGATTTTTTTTTTAATTTTTGATTTATTAATACTTAACTTATTAAATTTTTGTGAAAATAGAAAATATCTCATAGACCACTTGAAATGTTTTTGACCTTAACTAAAATACTGTAAGTTAGTTTGAAATATAATTAAGAGATAGAGAGGTATGCCTTTAGATTTGTATATGTTAGGTTTTGGTATGAGTGGAGCTTCTTAGATAAGTAACATATATTTTAATTTCTCTAAAGTTTGAATAGTTATTTATTTAATTTTAAAGTTATTTACTATTTTTAAAAACTTCACTTATAAGTTAATTTCTTTCCAAACAAACTTAAATTACTAAAATAAATATCATTTTAATAACTAATACCAATAATAGGATTAATTTTGAAAATTTAACAAGTTAAGTATTAATAAATCAAAAACCAAAAACCAGAATCTAGAATCACCATTCAAGTTATTATACTATATATACTTATTGGTTTATAATTGGATTAATTTTTAAAAAAAAATATTTTATTTTTTATATCTTTTTGAAATTTTAGATTTTTTAAAAATTTTTCGATTTTTTCTATTTTTTTTCTATTTTTATATGTATTTTATTTTTTATTTAAATGAAAAAAAAAAAAAAATGAAAAAACAGTACAGTCACCTAGATGACTTGGAGGTTTGTTATAATAAAAATATCACTTTCAATGTTTAAAGTGATAGAAAAAAATATTCAGTGTTTAAAATTCGAGAATGTGACACTCTCAAGGTTTAAAATATGTTTTTCCTTATTATAATCCATCAATGAGCCAAAGATTTGTATAATCCCATGCATGATCTATTTGCAACTGCTCAAGTAACTATCAACTCCCCTAGACACGAAGATCACTCACTTCATTATTTACTCGTAAAATCGCCTGGAAGGCTGGAACTTTAGCTAGACCACACCTGACTTGTGCTTCTGGTCTCTACACAATTAACTTCAAAACGGTACTATCATCCCTAAACGGTACTATCATCCCTAACGTTATCTAGTATGGTTAGACCAATTCAAGGAGAGCATAGAAAAAAAACTTTTTGTTGAAAAATAAATAAAATATGGGGGCTAAAATTAGAGAGCTCTTCGGTTAGACAATTAGGTGAAATAAACCCTAAATTAAGACAAACGTAGCGCACAAGACAAAACAAAACCTCTCTGTCTCTTGTCGGAATCCAAAAATAAGCGAGAGAGCAAAACGAAAAAAAAAAAACAGAGCTTCTCAATCTGTCAAGATGAACCAGAACTACAGAAAGATTGAGATTGACGTTACTAAAACTTCTTCTCCCGTTTTCTCCTATCTCGAGAAACTGTCTATCTACCCTTTCCACCCGCCGTTGCCGAGAGAGACGGCGGAGTTGGAGTAGCAGGAGAGAAGAAGTGATAACAGAGGATTTTGAAACCAATTCCATCGATGTTATTCTCCATTGTTGTAACCAGAAGCTGCGCAACTGCATATGAAAACACCCCTTTTTGTGCGCGTTTTATGATCACGCGCCGCCTTGTCGGTGATGCAACTTTATGTTTCGACCGCTCGTTTCCTCACGTGGGTTTCATTCCTTGTACTATTAACGACGGTGGCTTCGAAACCTCTCCTCTTCTGCCAACGTCAACACCAGCAAGTTGCAAACCCTAGACGCCACGTGGATTTCCTCCGAGCAATGTCTTCCGTCAACGACCACATAACCAAACACAAGCTCTACGTCGAGTCTTCCTTCACCGACGTATCTCCACCGATCTACGTGTTCCTACAATGCCGCCAAGACCTCTCCGTCTCCCACTGTCGCCGTTGTTTCAACGATAGCAAACTAAAGCTCGAGGAGACATGTTCGAGCTCCAACTCCGGTCGAGTCCACGGTGACAACTGCTTCTTACGTTTCGATAACAGAGACTTCTCGGAGGAGTTCGTCGATCCAAGATTCGACCGAACCAAGTGCAAGAGAACAGGACCAGTTGTTGATAAATTCTGGATAGATCTTGATGAGGCTTTTGTGAATGCGACACTTAGAGCTGTTAAAAAAGGAGGCTTTGGCGCAGCTTCGGTGAGTCCAGCTGGTGGGAGCCCCGGGGTTTACGCTTTGGCTCAGTGTTGGCAAAGACTTGATGGTAACTCGTGTAGAGATTGTTTGGTTAATGCTAGGTCGAGCTTGAGAGCTTGTGAAAGTAGTGAAGCTAGAGCTTTCTTTACAGGATGCTACTTGAAGTATTCTACACGCAAGTTTTTTGACGATGCTGCTGTACTTAAACTTGACGATGGTATGTAACGTTATTATGAATGTTGTTGAGATCATTACAGTTTTGGTTACTCATTAGACTTTCTGTTTTTTCTTTCTTGTTCAGATGAGGGAAGCTTTAGAAATTCATCGTACTTACCAGATTTGAGTGATCAAGATGTTATGAAACTAGCAGTTGCTGCGTTTTCGTTGTCGATTCTTACTTCTCTTGGTGCCTTCATCAGTTACAAACGGTTTTCAAGGGAGAGAAAAGGTACTTGAGCTAATGTATGAGGGTTTTTTTTTTTTTTTGATTAACCTGGGGATATCTCCGACCTATAAGGTTTCTTGTTTCATGAAAATGTTTCTGATTTGTGATATTTCTTTTGGTCTAGCTCAAATACCATCGTGTTCTAACTTCAAATATGAGGTGCTTGAGAAGGCGACGGAGTCTTTCCACGACTCGGTGAAACTAGGACAAGGAGGAGCAGGTTCTGTATACAAAGGGATTCTTCCTGATGGCAGAGTCGTTGCGGTTAAGAAGCTATTCTTCAACACTCGTGAATGGGCGGATCAGTTCTTCAACGAAGTGAATCTGATCAGTGGAGTTCAACACAAGAATCTTGTGAGACTACTTGGTTGCAGCATAGAAGGTCCAAAGAGTCTTCTTGTCTATGAATATGTTCAAAATAGAAGCCTCGACCAAATCCTCTTCAGTAAGTTGCAAAGATCTTTCACAAACAAACAATCAATCATGTGAATTAACTTCGTTTTAATATTGCAGTGAAGAACACAGTCCACATATTGAGCTGGAAGCAACGGTTTAACATCATTATAGGAATATCAGAAGGTTTAGAATACCTACACAGAGGATCTGAAGTGAAAATCATCCATAGAGACATCAAAACCAGCAACATTCTCCTTGATCAAAACCTGAGTCCCAAGATAGCTGACTTTGGACTCGCACGTTCATTAGGCACTGACAAAACGCAAACCAATACTGGTATCGCTGGAACACTGTGAGTGTGTGTATACCTCTCGACCAATGCACGTTTCAAAAACTAGTGTAGAATTTGATGTTGTTTTTATTTTGGAACTGTAGGGGTTATTTGGCTCCTGAGTATCTCATCAAAGGCCAACTAACTGAGAAAGCTGACGTCTACGCATATGGAGTTCTTATTATTGAGATAGCAACTGGCAAGAAAAACAATGCATTCTCGCAAGGAACTAGCTCAGCTTTACACTCTGTAAGTAAACTCTGTTTTTTTAAGTTGGATTGGAGATTTAAGAGATCATAAACATTTTTAAGTTAATTTGAATTTTAAAAAAAATTGACAATTTGGGGGCTACCCGACGAATGTATAATAGCTCTTAAAAGTTTAGAGGTCAAAGACGAATGTTTCATCCGGTTGTACCAATAATCGGCCTTGATAAAAACACTCACAATCATATTTAAGCTTTGTATATGCTCTAACTGGATGTTGTGTGGGATAGGTATGGGAACATTTCAAAGCAGACACTCTAAAAAGCTCGGTAGATCCACGGTTAAAAGGGATGTTCACAGAGGAAGAGGCCTTGAAGGTTCTTGAAATCGGATTGCTGTGTGTTCAGTCTTCAGTAGAATTGAGGCCGTCGATGTCTGAGATAGTCTACATGTTAAAGAACAATGATTGTAAGTTTGACTCTCCAAGACAGCCTCCATTCTTGAGTGCCAGTGTTCTCATGGCTGATGAGGAGACTAGAGACTAGAGTCTGGTAGTGTCATTTTCTTAGGATTTTAAATGTTCTTGTGTTGTGATTATAAAATGCTCAACAAACAGTGATACTGAAGATGAATAGCTCACCTTCTTCGTTACATAATTACGTATTTATAATCTCGTAATATTACACAAAACAAAGGCTCTGACTAATATCTCTTGTAAGGAGTGGTAACTGGTAAGGAACTAAGGATTGTGCTGCTTATTCTGTAACCAATCGTTAGGGTGGTACATGTAAATAATATAAAGCAACTCAAGAAACATAAAAAGCCAGTGAAATGGATGTATAACCGTATAATGTTAATGCAGTCAGGTCAGAGTGAATAAAGTGCATAAAGTAAAGTAAAAGACACAAGTTTTTCTTTTCGAATTCACTAGAACAAGAAAGTCTTACACCAATCTTTTCTATTACAAGAATCCTTTAGGATTACTCTAATTCTAAGCTAAAACTCACCCTAGAGTCTAGACTTTTGTTTATCAGAATCACCCCGATCCTGAGCTAAACTCTCCCTGAATCTAGACTTCAATCTTCCAATACTCGGAAGTACTTCAACAACTACTCCAGCACCTAATACAGAGCAGTGACACTAAAGGCTTGATCACACAAACCCCAAACAATGATCTCTCGACTTTTCTTCTTTTAGCAGAGACAAATCTCTTCATAGAGGCACGTCTTCCATGTATACATAACCAGAATTTGCTCCTCAAGTTCTTCCAAAAGCAACTTAAGCAACTTTCATTTTTCTCTTATGGAATAACTCTCTTGCTTTTTTCTCTTCAAGTAATATTTTTTACACTTAATGTAAATCTCCCAATTAATATATTGCTTATTCTCCAATCTTAACAAGCCCACGGACATCACACAACACGAACTCCAACCAAGCTCATCTTCATGACAGACGCATGTACTACCTCTTGTAGTACTTCATGAACCGATACGAAATATACATCATTAATCTCCCCTTTTTTGACTATGCATGTGAAGTCATCACCTCTGAATAGAAAATCATGTCTTCAATCTCCCCCTATGAGTCACATCATGGTCAAAAACTAATATGAAAATCCATATCCTCCAAAGTGAGAAGGAAATCCCATTCCACCATCTCCATAGTGATGAAATCTCCTAGACCACATATTCTTGAGCCCAAATCCTCCATGATTAGCTCCTTGAACAGACCTGAAACAGTCACGTTGCATATGCCCTTGAACTCCACAAGAATAACATATATGACCATGATACCTCATACCATAAGCTTGCTCCATCTGATTCTTCTCCCTCAATAACTTGAAACACCTTGGCCTAGTATGTCCAACAACACCATGGTGATGACAAACAGGCCTAAACTTTTGTTGAGATCCACTCTTCATTCCATAAACTTTCTCTGGAGCAGTCGCCGTACCAGTTGCCGTAGCAGTACTTGTAGCAATACGCGTAACAGTCACATTCTTCACATCAGTTGCATGCTTCATTGCAGTCTTTCCATTTGCTGCATTCCCAGCAAACTTCTTAACCTCTGGCTTTGTATCAGACGTAACTACATCCTTAGTTTTTTCCTGTTGATACAAACACACCTTCAGCTTTAAAACATTCTCCTTGATATCCAAGGCCACATCTATCACTTTGCGCAAACTTGAGAAGATGATCTAGCTGATTCGTCCCATTATTCATCATCCTCAAATTCTTTTGAGTCTCTGCAAATTGAGCACCAGCCTGTCGTGCTATTTCTTCTTTCTCTCAAACATACTTAAGTGCTTCAGCAACTTGAGCTTCTAGCTTGGTTTTCTCCGTAGCCAAATCCGAGTTCGCCTCAACCAGCTTGAGCCAATGCTCATATAGCTTTTCATAATTTCCAGCAAGATCAAAGCTTCCACCAACATAATCATCACTTTCAGCATCATCATCACCTCCACATGAAGACCCTGACACAGCCGCTGAAGCAAATCCCGTCGCAGATTCTGTCTTAGAACCAGACACAAAAGTTGTGAACGCCACAAAGTTCTTTAGCTTCTCACCATCATCTGAATCATAATCAGAATCATTCTTGTCGTCCTTCTTTTTTTTTTCAGTAAATTCGCACACTCCTTCCGAACATGCCCAAATCCATTGCACTCAAAACCAGGGGCGAAGGCAGTATGGGACTTATGTGTGCCCGTGCACCCACAGTTTTGTCAATATTTACAATTTTGCAGGTAAGTTACAAATCTTCCTGCTAGCTTAAATGCTTACATTCTTATTGTGCACCCCTAGACATTGAAGGTTCGACATCACATATGTCACATATTTTTTCCTTTATGAATTATGCACCATTAAAAAAAACTCCTAGCTTCGCCCCTGCTCAAAACATTGTACCTTTGATGATGATCTGCCCAAATCACTTCTTCTTCCATTCTTTATTTTGTTTTCTCTTTCCTTCAGATAGCTAGCAAAGTTTCTTGACAGCATCGACATATGATCTTCAGAAATTGAACCCTTGAAAGCAATTCCGTGTGGATCTTCTTTCTTTTTCTCTTTTTTTCCATATGATTTGCTTAGCTCAAAAGCTTGAAGAATCCCAACAAACTCATCAAAAGCTATCTCATCTAGATTGTGAGCTTCTTCTACAGCAGAGATCTTTGACTCAAACTTGGATGGCAACAATCTCTTTAGCTTCTTCACCAGCTTCTTGTCCTTGTACTGCTTTCCAAGTGCAAAGCATTCATTCGAAATTTCACACAACTTAGCATTAAACTGAGCCACAGTTTCCTCTTCATCCATCCTCAGGTTTTCAAATCTTGATGCTAACATATCCAACTTGGTACGCTTGACACTTGTAGTACCTTCAAACATGTTCTCCAATGTCTTCCATGCCTTCTGAGCTGAAGCACATTGAGAAATCAACTTGAAGTAACTTGCATCAATAGAATTGTAGATCACAGTCTTGGCCTTAGAGTTGCAACTTGAAGCCTTATTCTCTGCAGCAGTCCACTGATCTCTTGGTTTAAGAACTTCAACCTTCTCCTTATCAAGCATCACATGATGAATCCAACCAGCTTCAATAGAACTCCAACAATCCTCATCAAAACCACTGATAAAAGCTTGCATACGCACCTTCCAATATCCATAATTGGATGAATCAAGACGCGTGGGTTTTGTCATAGGCATTCCCTCTTGATATGACGCCATCAAAAACTTTGTCCTTCTTCCTGAACCAGTTTCTGTCCTCACCCTTCAAAATCACACCAGTAACTTAGGTGACCCGTTCTGATACCAATTGTTAATGCAGTGAGGTCAGAGTGAGTAAAGTGCAGAAAGTAAAAGACACAAGTTTTTCTTTTCGAATTCACTAGAACAAGAAAGTCTTACACCAATCTTTTCTATTACAAGAATCCTTTAGGATTACCCCAATCCTAAGCTAAAACTCACCCTAGAGTCTAGACTTTTGTTTATCATAATCACCCCGATCCCGAGCTAAACTCGGAAGTACTTCAACAACTACTTCAGCACTTAATGCAGAGCAGTGACACCAATGGCTTGATCACACAACTAACTTAATCAACTTTCCTTTTTTACCAGAGACAACCCTCTTCATAGAAGCACGTCCTCTATGTATACATAACCAGAACTTGCTCCTCAAATTCTTCCAAAAGAAACTTAATCAACTTTCCTTTTTCTCCTAAGGAATAATTCTCTTGCTTTTTTCTCTTCAAATAATATCTTTTACACTTAATGTAAATCTCCCAATGTTTGATAAAAAAAAATCTAAATCTCTCAATTAATATATTGCTTCTTCTCCAAGCTTTAACAAACTCACAGACATCACACAACAGGAAATCCAACCAAGCTCATATTCATGACACACACATGTAGTACCTCTTATCTTCACGAACTGATACAAAATATACATCTTCGTACAAGTCGTCCCTCGACCTATAAAACTTGCATCATGGTGCATAAGCATTTATTTGCAAAAAAGAAAAAGAAAGATTATTGTATGTAAAAAGAAACATTCAAAATAATGTCAAATATAAACTACAAAGTTAGAATACATAATTTTCACAAAGCAAATTATTATATACTCACATATGTATTTCGTGTATGGATGATTTTGCACATAAAACTTAGGAGTATAAATTAAAACTTATGTATGAACTTAATTATCAAATATTGTTAGGTAACTAATGTATGAACTTGTGTATGAAATATATGAGCTAGGTTCATGTGATCACAATATATTGTGTATAAGAAAGATTTCACAATAATTTTAACTAACTACACAAAACACTCAATAGATTTTTCTAAACGAAGAAGTAATATTTCTACCCCAGCAAATCTATTATCATATTGCCACCTCAGTGGTATGAATCAAACGTGCTTTTGACTAAGATATATGCAACAAATGTATTTGTTGTGGCCAAATAAAAGACAAGTGTAGGAACATTGCTCTAAACATGCATCAAAACCTGCTCTTTTTCTTTAATTCCATGAAGATATTATTTGTTTACTTCTCTGCTTTTATTCAGGGGTTGTTCAACATTTTTAATAGGTTTTAGTACAGAAACAAATTTTAAATTTTAAAATTTACTCTGATTAAATAAATATTTCAGTTATATATGTAAATCAATAAATGAGATTACCCTACTCTGCTTAGTTTTCTTCCATTGTATAAACTAACAAACCATATGGTTAAACTTTTTATTTATATTTTCTTCAAATATATAAAATCTAGATTTATTAACTACCCACTCTGTTTCGAACAGATCTATATTTTATAAAAATTTATTTTTAAAAGGTATTTTTTATATTTTCAATGTATTGGCAAATTTTAAATTTCAGAAAATATAATTGTGTTTATTAAAATTTATTGATTAAAATATATAAGGAATACTTAGTTACAAAAAATAATGCATTGGTAAGACAAATTATACTCTCTCCGTTTTATTTTAATTGTTGTTTTAGATTTGTACACACAGATTAAGATATTTTTTTTTAAAAAAAACATAATTATCCATACACCTAAGTTACCTAACAATATTTCAATCAATAGAAAAATAAATTAGAAAATAATATTGTTAATAAATTTTGCATTAAAGTTCTAAAACGATACTTATTTTGTAACGTAAATTTTACCTACAATTACAACTAAACTGAAACAGAAGGAATGCTTTTTTAATATGTGTAAAAGAATAAAAAAATCTATTTTTGAAACAGAGAAAGTATTAAATTTTTGTTATAAATGCATTAATTTTTATAATTAACTATTTCCCATAAATTTTAACCCGTAAAAGCTCAATAAACACAATTAGTTTTATTGTAATTTACAATTTACCATTATTTCATATTCTCTTTGTTTCATAATAAGTGTCATCCTAGCTTTTTTTCTTGTTACACAAAAAGTGTCACTTTACAATTTCAATGCAAATTATACTTATTTTCAGCTGAAAATTAACTGCAAACTGTATTGGTTTTATAAATAATTTTATTTATTTCAATTACTATTGGTCAGAAAGATGTAATTAATAATAACTTACATATATTTCCGCTACTTTATTAGTCTGTGTGAAAAATGTCATTATGACACTTATTCAGAAACGGAAAGAATAATTAAAATGTATTTATTTACAAAAAAAAATTCTTGAACATAAATTTTTGTAGTATTAAATTACGGAGAACATGAATGTGAGTGTGGGATGCTCACATTGTTTGTCCCTCCTCTTGTTATCCATCAATATTTTTATTAATCTTATTTTTAATCACGAGAATATATAAAATTTAGTAATTTATATTTTAAAAGATATTTTTATTAGTTTAATAACAATAAACAATAAATTTAGAATAAGTTAATTATGAATTTGATACTCTCTCCGTTTTATAATAGTTGATGTTTTAGAAGAAATTTGTTGTTTCAAAATAGATGAAGTTTTGATATATTTATATCATTTTTAATTTTACTGAAAATGGTGTAACCAATTAGATTTTACAGTCATTTTTTAATTGGTTGAATGATTTTTAAATTATATTTGTAAAGTTATTTTTTAAAGAAAAATAGATTTCTTAATCTTTGTGCAATGAGTCAAACATCATCGTGAAACAAAAAGAGTATTAACTTAAGTGATTGGTAATTTTAATCAAAAATTATATTTATGATTAATTTTATGTTTTTGGTCAACTTTATTTTAATTTTGTAGGTGTAGAATTGAAACAATAACAGAACGAAAAACATAATAGCTGGCTGGCTCTACATATTTTTCCCCGTCCAAGAGCAGCTTCCCCTAGAAGTCTCAAACCCTGCCCCGCTCAGTCGCAGATTTCAATTTATTTAATTCTCTCTCCGTATCGCGGCCTTGTTTTGACGGGAGCAATTTTCCGGGATAACTAACTCCTCAACTGTCTGGGTTTCATCGCCTTTCGTTCTCTCAACGCCGTGAAAATAAAATTCCTCAAGAAGTTCTAGGTCAAAGCGACGCCGGAGTGGTATTCACTATACACCGGTTCGATTTCCATCGTTATTTGATTATCTTCTCTCCTGCTTTATACACGGTGTGGTCGCGAAGGAAAGTAACAGTCGATTTGTATGAGAATTATTGTCAGGTAAACTCAAATCCTTCTTAGCGAATATCATCTCTCTCTCACGCACACACAAAAGCCTTTGTGATTTGCTATTCCCCTAAATTTTAATTTTCTAGGTCATTCTTCAAATACATGAAGGAAAATAGAGAGTTTCTGAGTGATTTGTTAGGTCTCAGGCTCATATCTATGATCTGTGATTGTGATATGACTGTCATACTATGAAATTCGTTTGTTGCAGTTAAAGGAGATGAGCAACAACACAAGCATCAACGTTTCTCATGATGCTCTGGTTGTTAAACCCGAGCACCCTTATGGTTCCAAAGGGAATCATGCTCTCCCTCAAGATTCAGAAGAGAACAGAGGATCACTAGGTGCGCAGAGTAGCACTAGTGTGGTTGATCAGGTCCGGACGCCACCTGATGATTCCGGTATCACTTCTTCAGCGTCTACCATATGCCCTGCACCTGTTTGTAGGCAATTCTGGAAAGCTGGGAGCTATAATGATGAATTGAGTTCCAAGTCTCAGCAACCAAGTATGCAATACTTCTCAGTTTTCACTTACTTTGTCTTATTTGCTTTATTGTTTTGGTCTTTACTCTCTGGAGGTTACGTATAATGTTTTTGAGTGATACACGCTTGAGAAACATTGTTTCAGTTACCTTGAATCTAGCCTTTTTCTCTCTCTCTTTTTTGTGTGCAAGCCTTTTACATATTGTTCTTGATATATGTTTCACAGCTGGAAAAAATTATCTTCATGTGCACCCTATGTTCCTTCACTCCAATGCTACTTCACATAAATGGGCTTTTGGTGGTATATAATCATGATTTCCCCCTTTTTTGGTATGTGGCAACCAAGCATTATTCAAACGTTTTAACAAGACTTATCTGGTTTTCTCTACCTGCAGCTGTTGCAGAACTGCTTGACAATGCTGTTGATGAGGTACGTCTTTTCTTTTGATGCGCTTCAAATGTTTGAATAAGATTCTCTGGAACGTTTGTTTACTATGCATCTTAATGTCTTGGCAAAATCGAAATTGTTGCGAAAATTAAAGTACTTGATATAGTCGTAGTATAAGAATATCCTCGATAGTGAAGCTGTCCTTCCGGAACCCGGGCGCTTCACTTTCTGACGATTGTTTCTTTTGTTTCATCGAGGTGGAAGCGTGCCCCTGAATATTAGTTAATAATTTTGAAAGTTCTGGATGACAATGTATTAATATGGTTTGTTCTCTGTATCTTTATCACCCTATAGATCCAAAATGGGGCCACTTTTGTCATTGTAGATAAAACCACAAATCCAAGGGATGGTACACCAGCATTGCTAGTTCAAGGTAATTGTTCATGTTTTTTTCTTGGTTAAGTTCAGCCCCATTTCGCAAAGAAGCATGTCTGATCATATTTGCATTAAATTTTCAGATGATGGTGGTGGGATGGATCCTCAGGCAATGCGGCAGTGCATGGGTTTCGGATTCTCAGATAAGAAATCGGATTCAGCCATTGGAAGATGTATGAATCTTTAGTTATGATTCTGCAGCACATCTCTCTATTTATGATTTTGTAGCAAAATCTTTAGATATGATTATATTTCTCATTCTTAGTTATGATTCTTTTTAGATGGTAATGGTTTCAAGACCAGCACAATGAGACTTGGAGCAGATGCCATTGTTTTCAGCCGCCATTTCAAGAACCAGTAAGTGGCAATTGTTTGTTAATATCTATTAATCGTTTATTTTTCAGTTTGCTGAAATGTTTTATTTTCCATCTGGCTAGAACATGGACACAAAGTATAGGGCTCCTTTCTTATACCTACCTGACACGTACTGGCCATGATAGAATAGTTGTTCCCATTGTGAGTCTTCTTCTCTCGCATATACAAAATTTACCTTGTTTTCTGTAATCTAACTGCTTAGCCTTATGGATAATCAGTTGGATTTCGAGTATAAGGCATCAACTAGCGAATTTGTGACATTGCAAGACCGGGAACGTTATATATCCAGTCTCTCCATTCTACTAGAATGGTCTCCATTTTCAACCGAGGCAGAACTTTTGCAGCAGGCAAGTCTTCTTTTAAAAAGTTTTCCAACCCATGCTGTTTACAATCTGTACAGTAATGGGTGACTTGGTTAAAAGTTTGAGATTCGTGAGTCGGATATTTCACTGTTTTGATATTTACTCTTTAAGCTTTTCTTGAGCTTTAAGTTACACTTATAACTTCATGCCTTTAACTTTGAAGACATAAACGATTGTTCTCCATTTCCATACCATAACTCCATATTTCTTGGATATTAGTAGTATTTGAAATCTCCACCCACTCCTTGAAAATATGGATGAATGGTGCAGAGTTAAGTGGAGTGAGCTATTTAATGGGGATTTTAGTGTGCGGTCAAGTTAGGTTCCTTCGCGTTGGCCTATTCTCTGTTTGTGCCCTGCAGCGATGAAAGACTTTTCTTTTATCTGATATGTTTATACGTTTCCCTTCTCGGTGATAATTTGCTTCTTTTTTTTTTTCCTTCTGGCAGTTTGACGACATTGGATCACATGGAACAAAGGTTATTATCTATAATTTGTGGCTCAACAGTGATGCTAAATTGGAATTAGACTTTGACTCGGCTGTAGAGGTTAATATTATTTATCTATCTTGTCTCTGATCTTCTTTTCGTTGCCAAGTGTTATCATTTAATTGAGAACTTGTTTTGTTCCTTGCTTATTACAGGATATTCTCATTGAAGGAAACATTAAAAAAACTGGATGTAAGATTACAAATGATCATATTGCAACACGGTTTTCCTACTCTCTTCGTGTAAGGTTCTATTTCTTTTGGTCAGTAGTGTTGGGAACAGTTGATGCTTATGTTAATGTGCAAGGGGGCATACACTATAATATTGAACCACACCTGTATGCATGAATGTACTCATGAATACTCGTGAGAAATACGTAATACACATAGACATAGATTAAGGGAAACTGTGTTCATATATTCCGCTGCTGATACCTTTTTACAGGTTTACCTATCCATACTATACTTGCGGATTCCTGAGGCTTTCAAGATTGTGTTGCGTGGTAAGGTTGTCCAACAGCATAACGTTGCTGATGATCTCAAGCATCCGCAGTACATCTTGTATAAGCCTCATGTTGCTGGACATGAAGAGGTGCGGAAAATATCAGGACTTCTTTTAGTACTTCGTAATTGTTATTTCCCTTCACCATGATTCCAATCTCGGTGTTCAATGAGCAGGGTGAAGTTGTAACGACGATTGGATTTCTGAAAGAAGCTCCCAAAATAAACCTTAATGGGTTCTGCGTTTATCACAAAAACCGCCTAATAATGGTGAGTTTTGAAATGTTAAATATGCTAGCTCACATTCACTTGAAGAAAGAATTATCATATACCGGGATAATATTTTAATAATTTGTTGCATCCTTTTTTGCACGGCTGTGCCATATATAACCCAGGGAAGAAGTGTCTAAAAGTCGCTGGACCTCCCTATACTGATACTATCATGCATATATAATCTACTTAACATATTTAAATTCAAAATTGTACACATTATCCTGTCAAGTTAATCACAAATCCTGCACACAATCTTGTATATTACTGTGACCTTGTGTGTTTTCTTTTGCTCCTTTCAGCCATTTTGGCAGGTCGTGAGCAACTCAAACAGCAGAGGAAGAGGAATTGTTGGTAAGAAGCTGCAAAACGGATCAATCAATAAAACAGTAGAGTTCCTACTTTGCTGTTGTTTTTGGCACAGTTCTCTCTGGTGGGTGATTTTATGGTAAGTTTTATGTTTTTGCAGGTGCTCTAGAAGCTAATTTTGTTGAGCCAACCCACAACAAGCAGGATTTTGAGAAAACGGTCCTTCTTCAGAAGCTTGAAAACCGTTTAAAGGAGATGACAATGGAGTATTGGTAGTTTCTTAAGCCTTATCTTTTTGGTGGCTGTTGTGTTACTACTTTTATCTGTTTCGTCCCAAAGTAGATAAGGAGAATATCATATAAGATATCTTGTTTTCTTTCTGAGCATGTGATGTTACTCCTCCGTTTTGCCTCTAAAAGTTTCCCAATTACTTCTGGCTTGTATAACTTGCCAGCGTTTCTAACTGTTTCAAATGTTTGGTAATCTTTAATAGGAATTGCCATTATGTGTTGATTGGATATCAAGATGTTAATAAGCCTCGACCTAAGGTGCCTCAAAATGTACAACCTGGCGGTAGGCCAAATGCCAACATGCTCCGGAAGAATTCTGCTGGATATAGTGGCAGACAAACAATGAGCCCTCCTCCAGGCTTCCCAGCAGTTTTTAATAACACAAACTTGGCATCTCTCCCTAGAGTTTCAGCTGAGCCAGGTAATGCTTAGAAGAGTTAAACTGTGAAGAAAGTGGATCGTACTTGGTCTTTGACTACACCAAAACTATAGCTCTAAATAATCGACTGCTCCAACCCCTGGATTGGTCCAGGATTATGCCATTTTAGGAAACGGCAAAGTGATAGTGCTGCATAGGCTCTATATAGACTTTGCAACAATTTCATTTCCCATACCAAAAAAAAAGAACAAAACAATTCAATACGCAATATCTTACTGGAAAACTTACTCTTTTTCTAAAGTTATTACAAATGCTTCTACTATTATTGTAAATTCGTAGTTTTGTACTGTATATTTCCTGTTCCATTATTCCTGAACTCCCGTTGATACTGACACGTTTACATATTGTTGCAGTGGTGTTAGAAAAGAGGAAAGAACATCCTGATCTTGTTGCAAGTGCTGCGTCAAGAAGAAAGGTGGGAAGTGATGGCTTCACTGTCCCGGGGCATATTCGTGTTGAACAGGTACCTAACATATGTTTCTCTTCCCTCTACTTTTACTTGATTGTATTGAAAATGTATACAAAAAGTGTGAATATTGGGTTTCATCTGATCACTTTTTATATTATAGTAGATATTGCATTTCCCATATGTGAATGATATATCCCATGCACTGATGCACACGTGCCCCACACAGAAACATGATAGTAAAATTAGGTTGTATCCACTTCTTCCCATTCCGTTTCTCTAATTTCATTGATTTTGCACATGCTCTGAAGTTCATTCAAGGATCTGCTAATCAGTCACAAGATAGTGAAATTGTCAAGTTGATGGAGAAAAACAAGAAGCTCCGAGCAAAGTAAGTTAATATGCAAACCATATATTTTGTCAATTTCTGCTATAAATTGATAAAACTTTATGATACTCAGATGGTTGGACCACAAGGTGCGAAGTCAAACTCTTGAAGTCAAGGTACGTTCTTAGGACATAAACAACCTTTTTCTTATTACTTGTCTCTTTTTGTTTTACTTCAGTGGTTTTAATTTGCCCCTTTTCCTTCTAAATCCCAACCTCTAAAGGCATATCAAAATATATGGAGCTAATATAGCATCTCTCCTTGAGTCTTGTCCTCTGTTTTTTTAAATTAAACTATTTACTAATCAGTGATTGAGTTGGTTTAGTGGCAATTCCATCCATCGATGGACTATCTCGCCATGAGGTTCCTCCATATTTTGCAGAATAGGATATACGATAATGAGTTCGAATCAAATGATTGTAAAGGCGATCTGGATTTTCATCGTGATACAATTTGGGTCTTTTGTGTGTGCAGGCCATGAATCTAAGCAGTGAGCTGGAGAAGGTTAAAAGTGAGTATGAAAGGCTAATGGAAGAGCTACAAGCTTTGAGTGTGGTGAAAGAGGAGCGCAGTAGACATGTAAATACGTAGAAGGTTTTCTCTGACACACCTTTTGGCTCGCCATAACATATCCTTCTTCTTCTAGGTGGAAACTAAAAGTCCTTAATTTTCTCTCTGCTACGCAAGGATAACTTGGGCCCTAGGGAAACACAAAACAAACTGTGAAGGGAAAAAAAGGATCCATGTTTATGAAACTAAGATATCATTTTATCTAACAGTCGGAAAAAGTTTTTGAACACAGTAATGTATCAATATTGCAAATTTCAAAATTTTAATCAGAGCATCAATCAGTCTTTAACTCCACCGACTATTTGTTATCGTTTTTGTAATCCCAGCAATTACTGATGAATCATAACTCCACAGTAGTATCCGTTAATCACAACATCTAATAATATAATCATGATTCCCCACAAAACGTATTGTGGTTATAAAGTTTTGATTTGTTTATAGACCATATCACCAAAAATACCATGCCAGGAGACAATCCAGCCAATTAAAAAAATACAACTAATAGTGTGATATACGTCACACGATCCCACCAACGCATTATACGCGCAATGGATAGCCCATGAGCCAACGACTAGGCCCCTCTGCACGTGAGTGCGCACAAGCATCCATGAGATGTTACCGTTGAAGAACGTTACTAAAGCCTAGAATCCGATGCTTCAGCAACATTTATACTTCCCTGTAGGTCCACCATATCCTCTTGAAGCGATTCCTTGACAAAAATAAATCCGGATATAGCTGATTCGCCCATCTTGTCGGCATACTTAACAGAGCTCTCAACCGTTGGATCTTCAAAAAAAGAAAGGACATTTCCGTAATAAACAGAAAAAGGCAAGGGTACTCTAGTAATACACATAATTCGTATAAATTAAATAAAATGTTAGTGAAAAAATATAATGCGCGGCTCAACTCAGAAGAAACAAACCGAAACGATTCAACTCAACGATTCGATTCGTCTTCTCAAATTGTTAGTTATCTGGAAACGAAAGAGAGAAGCAACCAAAGCCTAAGACAGCGTCTCTCTCTTCGGTAAAAGATGGCGGAGGATTTCGCGAGGGCGGTGGAGGACGGTCTCAAACTCGCGAAACGGATTTATTTCGGAAACGACCGAGCCGTCGCGGCGCCGAGGCTAGCGTCCCCGATGGAGAGAGCCGCCTCCGCGGCGCATGCTCACCTCCCTACGGCGCCAATGGTTTACGCCGTGATACACGAGCCGGGAATCGTGGATAACCCGGACCTGCCTAGCTACCAGCCTCACGTGCACGGCAGGTGCGACCCTCCGGCTCTGATTCCTCTCCAGTTGAACGCGATTGAGCTCGACGTCGACTGCTATCTCGACACGGCTCTCGTCACCGTCACCGGATCGTGGCGTGTGCATTGCGTTATGGGAAGCAAGCGATGCGATTGCCGTATCGCTATTCCCATGGGTGAACAGGTTAGGGTTTTTCTTATTGGGATTTTCCCGGGAAAATGTGAGATCTTCCGTTGTGAAAATTAGCTCACTGTTAGGGTTTCATTAGTCCTTTAGCTCAAACTCTGAGCATTGATGGATCTCAAGCTAATATTTGTGTGGCTAACAGGGCTCAATTCTAGGTGTTGAGGTTGAGATTCCTAGAAAGTCTTACACAACACAGTTGATCACTGCTGAAGATGGACATGAGTTGGAGAAGACGGCACAACCTCAAAGTGGAGGTTTCTTGAAACCAAACATATTCACCATCACAATACCACAGGTGATGTCGGAAGTGTCAGCTCAAAGGTTTTTTTTTTTTTTAATCCTGTTTGCTTGTTCATCTTTCTGAATATTGGGTATTGTCTTGTTTTTCAGGTTGATGGAGGCACCAACCTCTCTATCAAGATGTCTTGGTCCCAGAAGTTGACGTATAACGAAGGAGAGTTTTTCCTCGATATTCCTTTTCACTTTCCTGAGTATGTGACTCCTGCTGTGAAGAAAATCTCCAAGAGAGAGAAGATTTACTTGAGTGTTAACGCCGGTACTGGAACGGAAGTTCTCTGCAAAGGATGCAGTCACCCGCTAAAGGTGTGGTTTCATATATCTTTCTGAACACGGTCCATGATATTTCAGGGGGTCTATTAACTTATCTTCTTCCTTCTTGTATTACAGGAAAAGATGAGGAACGCAGGGAAGTTGAGGTTTTCATATGAAGCTGATGTTTTGAAGTGGTCGAACACAGATTTTAGCTTTTCCTATACGGTATGAAGTCTCACTGGTGCTTTGAATAACCTCTGTTTGTGCTCCATTTTAGATTGCTTATCTCTTTATTTATTTTTCGTAGGCCTCTTCAAGTAGTATAGTTGGTGGACTTTTCCTTCAATCTGCGCCTGTTCAAGATGTTGATCAGAGAGAGATATTTTCTTTCTATCTTTTTCCAGGAAAGCAACAAAGAACTAAGGTTTGATGATTTTACACCTCTTTTTCTGTGTAGTAAATGCTATCTTAAGTACAATCTTTAAGTTTCCTTTTGTTTTACTTCAGGCGTTCAAGCGGGAGGTAGTATTTGTTGTTGATATAAGTAAAAGCATGACTGGAAAACCTCTCGAGAATGTAAACAATGCGATATCGGCAGCTCTATCTAAGCTTAATCCGGGAGATTCCTTCAATATTATGACTTTCAGCGATGATACTTCTCTGTTTTCGACATCAATGGAGCCGGCTACTCCAGATACTGTTGAAAGAGGCATTGAGTGGATGAACAAGAACTTTGTTGTCGCAGATGGTACAAACGTGCTTCCTCCCCTAGAGAAGGTACTTACGCTGCTCACTTGTAGTTTAAAAAGCTTAACAGATTGGTGGTTATAGTCCCTCAGATCAAGTCCTGGCATTAATTTGGCCAACTTCTTTTAATACTTTCAGGCTGTGGAAATGCTATCGAATACTCGTGGCTCCCTTCCTATGATCTTCTTCGTAACAGATGGGTCTGTTGAAGATGAGAGACACATTTGTGATGCAATGAAGAAACGTCTTGCTAGTGCTGGATCAGTGTGTCCACGGATACACACTTTTGGGTTAGGTAATTATTCTCTCCAAGGTTTTAATGTGAGAGGACCAGGATTATCTTTTTACCTACCTTCTCATATGTGGACTCTTTAAAATATTGCAGGTATATTCTGTAACCACTACTTCCTGCAGATGCTTGCAAATCTATCCAGGGGACAGCACGAATCAGTTTATAATACTGGTAAAACTTTTGACTCCGTATTGTGAATTAAAGGGAAAAGGTTATATCTTATGTATATTTTCTTAAACATTTTTCATCTATCTGATGTACAGATCACATCGAGGAACGATTAGACAAATTGTTTACAAGGGCTTTGTCCACTGTTCTTTTGAATATAACAATTGAGCCCCTTCAGAATCTTGATGAAATTGAGGTGTGCCTCTCTATCCCAAGATTGCTTGCTTTCTGGCAAATCGTTTTTGTTTCCTTCAACTATATGAAGTTAATGCCTGGAAACTGAAAGTGGAACCTGTGATTACTAATAGGTATACCCTTCAAATATTCCGGATCTGACGTCTGCAAGTCCATTGATGATATATGGGAGATACCGAGGAAAGTTCCCTGAGAATGTGAAAGCCAATGGTCTGCTAGGAGACATGAGCAGCTTTTCTGCAGACTTGACTGTACAAAGTGCAAAAGACATACCTCTTGATAAGGTAAGATCACCTTCCTTCTCATTATCATATTCTTAAGGCGCTTTCTTCTAAAGACACTCAGGTTTAACATAAACTGTCATTCCCTTAATATTTTCAGGTGTTTGCAAAGAATGTGATTGACTTGCTAACTGCTAAGGCATGGTTCTCGGAAGACAAACAGCTAATAGAAAAGGTTTGTTTGCAATTCAGTAACTCTAGTTTGTCTTCATGATTATCTTCTTCATTCTGCTTTATTGTTACTGCGTTTCAGATTACTAAACTAAGCATCCAAACCGGCGTACCATCTGAGTATACTCGAATGATCCAGTTGGAGAACACAGAAGAAGCACTGAAACCCAGTGACACTGGCGGAAAGAAACAGGTATTTTATCCATATCTAGAAGTTATGAACTAAGTCATTCGACCAAGTCAGACTTGTTTTTAACTCATATGTTCACCAAATACTTTAACAGACGGGACGCAATGGCGAGAAACAGAAGCTGATATCAAGAACAATCCCACTACAAAACTTTGGGATAGGCTTTGGTGATACAACAGTTACCAGAGAGAATGTTCCACCAGGATTTGGAGAACAGAGAGCGCCTGACGCTGCTGAGAAGTTCGTGAAGGCTGCCTCGAGCTGCTGTGTCTCCTTATGCAACAAATGTTGCTGCATGTGTTGTGTCCAGTGCTGCACTAAGCTCAATGATCAATGTGTCCTTGTCTTCACACAGCTCTTCACAGCGCTTGCTTGCATCGCCTGCTTTGAATGTTGCTCAAATGTCTGCTGTGCATGTGGTGGAGACGAATAGTTATTAAAAAAAATGATTTTGAATTCTGAGTTTAAAAGCTTTTAAGCTTCAAAGTAAGTTTGTACATTTACCTTACACACTAAATGTAATTTCTGTACGGCCTGATCCAATATAAAAGCTTTACTTAAATTTTCTATAGTTGCTTCAGGTGAGGAAGTGTAAAGAACCGACAAATCCATGTGTACTAGTTACTCGATTTCGATATCATAAACCATGTTTTATATAGAATGTTATTAAGGTGAACCGACATTCAACAAATTCCACAAAGATGGGATCAAGTACTAGAGAGGTGGTGACTTGAAGTCATAAGAAACTGATTTCGAGGGTTTATAGGGACTTGAGCCCAATTTTCGATGTGCTGGCGCTTCGCTGGCTTCAGGAATTTGTGTTTACTGTGTCTTTAAAAACATGGGACCAATATGATCATCTTTATCTTCTAAAAGCTATTCAGGTAAAGATCTCACTGCAGTTAATACAGATGTTACTATCGGAAAAAAGAAATCGCTCTCTTTTCTTCTCAAGAAGATGTTTGTTTGCACAAGTGGCTTCAAAACTCCACCTCCTCTTCTTGATTTGTCTAGAGGAGATTCATTCCCAAATACACGAATGGAAAAGGTATATTATGTCTACATATATATTATCAAATGATTCAGCCTATACTTTAAATTGTAAAGACGAGTGAATTCAAGTATATTTATGTAAAACTACAAACATCTTTCTTATGTTGTGTATGTGTGCAGATGCTAAGGACAATCCTCAACAAGAAGATACCTCCACAAAGTTCAAATAATACTGCAAAAAAGTATTTGGAGAATCATAAAATTATAGATGAAGCTCGTTCAAGTGTCGACGCCAACAAATGGAACAAGACTGATTCTGAATGTGAGATTTTCTAAACAGATATGTTTATTTATTTATGTCATAAATTTAAAAGTTTATCTCATCATATATTTTATAAATGTAAGTATGTAACAAAGTTTATATGGCTTGTTTTACTGCAATATTTAGTTAGATCAAATTCAAAAGCATATAATATATACATCATAAGGACAAATAAAAATGCGAAAAGATGAAAAGTGTAAGAATTTTAAAAATAAATAAATAAATGAATGACAGAAGGATATAAACAAAAAATGGAATAGCAAATCTAAATTCAATTTCTTTGATGATTACAGATATTGTCTTGGAGATGTAGATATCAACCAATAATCTAAACAGACCTGATTGATTGTCATGGTAATAATAGAATGGAAACAAAACTCTTTTTTTTTTTTTATTAATAGATGATTCATTTTCTATTCTAGAATATGGAATTGGGTAAACATGGTTACAATTTTTGAAAACAACCAAATTTCTTGGGTTTCAGGTATCAAATGACCGGTGTAAACTTAACTATTCAAGATATAAAGAATAACACGAAGATGATGATGGGTTATGAAATATCTCTTTGATAATTACAGTTTACATATATATATTTATTTGTTTACTTCCAAATTTTTTTTTTGTTCTTCATCTTTTTTTTTCAGATTTTAATATGGCTAAGAAATCTGTTTGTTCTCGTGTGCTATTGTTGTATCTACAAATATTCATCTTATATAAATAATCTGAGTGCTTACCATATCAGTATGCAAAAGGAAAAAAGAGTTCTATTCAACTTAAAATGATTGGATAATGACTGGATGTGATTTTGAGCTTAATGCAATTATTAATAACATATAATAATAATAATTTGTTTATGAAATTGATATGTGAAAGTGAAATGATTAGTCCCAATACAAAGTAAATGAAAGAACCCCAAAATGCACTATTGATGTGCTTTTATGAAAGATAGCTTTAACCTTTTATGACACAAAGGTGGTACCATATTGTGCTATTGAAGAAGCTTATTTTCCTCGCCCTCCACCTGAAAAGTACTACTTAGTCGACTAAGGTTATCCAACCAGGGATGGTTACTTAGGTCCCCATCGCAGAACTAGGTACCATATAGATCAGTTTAGTAGAGGAGATCCACCATCAAACAGTAGCAAATTGTTTAACCGTACGAATTCTGGTTTGAGATCAGTAATTGAGAGGACTTTTGGTATATGGAAATCTAAATGGAGGATCCTAGACAGAAAACACCCCAAGTATAAGCTTAGGAAATGGGTTAAGATTGTGACAACAACAATGGCTTTCTATAACTTCATTCGAGATTCACAGCATGAAGTATGTGGTTTTTCACATTGGGAACCAATGAAATCATATGAACAACATGGTGATGAACAACATGATGAGCATGTTCAATACATACCAGCAGGTGATAGAGTGATGAAGGGTACGCGTGAGTTTATTATTCTACAGATGGCAAGAGGAACTAGACTTCCATATTAGCATCATACATATATACGTTGTTGCTTGTGCTTCCTTGTGCTAGTTCTCTTGAGTTTAATGGTCGATCTTCAGTTCAGTTCAACTGGTTCCTTCAAATTGATCTTCTCTTAGTGTTCATATTATGTGTTTATGAATTAGGACAATAGACAGTAGCACACTCTCTCTCTAGCACATTCTCTCTATGTATCTTGCAAAGTCGTGATCAATTACTGTGATTTAGCTTTGTGGCACTAAGAAAAATCCAGCCTTAGATTGAGATTGGTGTTTAGTGGTTAATCGGATAGTGGGTTCTTCTTGTTTAGTGGTAATAGTATCGAGCTTATAAGCTGAAAATGATGAAAGGAAATGTTTAGTGGATGTTTTTGTTTTGTGATTTGGAGCACGATTATATGGGATTAGCTTTTAAAAATTGAATTCGATTCTTTTTGACATCGAGTTTGATTTTCTTTAGGGAATGTCTTTGCTCGAAAGCCATCTTATGATTCTGAATCTTCTTCCCTAGCTACCACTGCGTCTGATAAGCTCGTAGAACCTCCAGAACCTGTCTCTGAAGTTACTCAGGTTTGTTGTTTCTGCCTGTTAACTCGGTTATGTAACTATGTATCAAAGCTATGTTGTGTGGTTTATGTGTAATTGTGCTATCCTTCTGTTTTTTATGAATAAACCATTTGTGATCGCTTGAAGGTTCTATTTCATGTTCCGGTTTATGGCGTTTTAGTGAGAGAAATAAAACATTTCTCCTGGCTTTGTTGTGAATGTCTTTGATTGTCCCATTGTTGATTGACTGACCAAGACCTTTTTATATGGCAAGGTTGTTTCTCTTTTTGGGTTGTCTTGATAGTAATGGAGCAGATGAGTGAAGAGGGTGAAGATTCAAGATGATTATTTGTTGAAAACATTTTGATTTAGCAATGAAAACTTGTTTTAATATAGCAATGAGTACATGATGCTGTTACAATTGCCTTTTTTATCTTTTCAATTTCAGTTTTATAAAATTTAAGTTTCTACTTTGAGTTGTTTGGAAGTTTATTCAAATTTGAGTTTCTACTTTGAGTTTTATTAGAATCTATAGTTGTAGTTAAGTTTTAATGCAATTTAAATAAAAATTTATAAATTTATATGAAATGAAAATTTATAAATGTCAAAATTTACATTTTAGAATAATTTCAGTGTAAATATATTTTAGACTAAATAATAAAAATTAGTATAGTTAAAATTAATATCAAACATATCACTAAATCAAAACAGTAATATATTTTTAATTTATTTATTAAATAGAAATAAAAATAAAAAAACCAACATAAATCCACTATATACATGGAAAAAACGAATAGCCCCTTAAAATCTAGATGAATACATAGATGGAACAGCTAGAAAGAAATAACAGACGAGAAAACGAACGACCCGGTAATGTCTTTCAGCAGAAACCAAAACCATTAAGGCATCTCTTCTTGGTCCTTTCAGTCCCGGGTAAGAGAGCATAGTGATTCGCGACTCGTGTTGAATAAAAGTTTATACACTTCAAGTCATACATACTAATATCATTATTAGAGCACATCTCAAACTCAAAATACTAGATAATCATAAAAGGATAAAGCAAATTTATTGTGTGAAGGTGTCATATTTCTTCAAAACGCAGAGCTACGACCACCCCTTGTGGACATGGTCTGCATAACTCCATTCATGAGTCCTTGAAACGATTTCCCAACTCCAGCTCCTATGTCTTGTGCAAAATACTTGGCCTGCCACACAATATGTGAATTTAAATCCCTTTCAATTTCAAGCGTAGCGAGAAAGGTTTTATATTACCTCTTGTATGCTCTTCTTCAGATCAAAAGCATCTTTGACTCTGTCATCCAAGAATGCCCATGTATCACGATACTCTGCTCAACATGAGACGATGATTATGTTATTTTTCTTCAAACACATAACAAGGTATCCAAAAGAGGACTTGAGGACCTGGGGAGTTATCTGTAAGCATGTAAATCTCGGTGGTCGAGTAAACTCCTCCAAGAACAGTGCGCTTGACATACCAATCCAAATCCGAGGCTCCATCACCAACAGTGTCCCATATCTCATCAACCAACATAGCCCGCTGCTTAAAACTCGTCGGAACATTCACCGGATGGGCCTGTTTTTTTTTTTGCCAAATAAAATCCATTCAAACATCAGGACTTGCTTAAAAAAGACTTTATCACAAAAAGAAACTTACTTGAATACTAAGAGCTTGAGGCCATTTGGACATGTAAGGAATCTGCATCTCTAAGCGAATCCTGACGAGCTTCGAAACACGTTCACTTGGAATCAGGTTTTGCAAATCCAACCCAGAGTCTACTCTATCGATAAGGAGTTGCAAGCAATCATCCATGAAGTACTGAGCAAGAACGAAAGTCAACAACAAGAGTCAAAAAGTTTAAAACTTTTCATGATTCTCTAGAAAGTGAGATTTAACCTCAACAAGAGCAGCTTCTTTCCTGGAGAAAGAGCCAACAATGGAAGGAGACACACCAACGTCTCTGGAACCTGCAATCATGGCTTCCTCCGTCCAACCTAACCTCGGCTGCACCAAACTCACAAAAAAACAAAAAAAAACAGATTAAAGATTGAAAAAGATGAATTTGGAGAAGAATACACACACACACACACCACGTGGCGAAGAGACGCGGCGAGGACACGAGCCTGCTCTTCCTCAAACTCAGCTCTCGGTTTCCTGCTGTTCTCATCTCGACGATGCCCTTCCTCTCTAGCCGTCGAAGAAGACGTCGCGGTGGGATCCGATTGATTAGGGTTTACGGATTGATTACCAATCGGCGATTCGGTCGAGGAAGTGCAGTAAGAGTAAGGGATGATGGTGGTGGGCCGGGGCTTGGGTAATCGGAGGAGGCGGCTGGTTGTGAAACCAGCTCCGAGAAGACGTCTCGCCGCCGTTCGGAACATTGCCGGAGTGAGGGGGTTGAGTTTTGGTGACACGTGGATGAGATCGTTGCCACGCGGAAAGTAAAAGAGCTTCTTCCTTTGATTGATCCCTGCTTGTCGCGAAAGTCGGTAGTGATCGATGCTGATTGAATAAATCGAATTGGGCGTTTGTTTAATTTATTATTAGTATTTTTGCCAACTATTTATGGTTATTTGCGTAAACGATGAAATCAATATGGAAATATACTAAATAACCCATTTCGAGGATTTACAATTTTTTTTTTTTTTTTTTTTCGTCTGCCTATCTAGGCTAAGATCAAATGGAAAACAGACGAGCCGATTCTCCGAGGAGCATCTCCATCTGTTCGGATCTGATCTATATGGGAGAAAGTATAGCCTCTGATCCTTGCCTCTTTTGCTAACGCGTATGCCCGACCATTCCGACTTCGAGGAATATGAGACAGACTCACATCCTCGAAGTCCTCATGTAGCCTCTGGAACGCCTCGATCTCTGTCGTGAACGCTGGTCAATCCATCGGGTTTGTAGCCATTTCCACTAAGTCCGAGCAGTCCGTCTCGAACCGTACCGAGGTTATCCTTCTGTCTCTCATACAAGAGGCTGCCCAAAGTAAACCTTCCATCTCAGCATGCAAAGATGAGAGGCTCCTGTGACACGCCCGTAATCCAAAGTATTCTGAGCCCATTTGATCCTTAAGACTCCACCCTAAGCCACTGACACTGCCATTATTGATCTATGATGCATCAATTTGGCAAGTAGAGATTCGGGGCATCCAAGGGGGCACTGTCTCAACTTCTGAAGCAGGGGGATCGTCATGATCCTAATTTGCTTCCTCCTGCTCGTTGGCTTTTCTCCAGCATTCTGCTTCAAGAGCCGCGTGTCGTAGAGTGTCGATTGGGAGTACTTCTTTCCCTTTAAAAAGTTTGTCGTTCCTTGCCTTCCAAATGTACCAACAGATCCATAGGAAGGTATCGAATTGTGGTCTCAGCGAAGCCACCTCCTTTCTCTTCCAAAACAGGAGGTTCATGTTTTGATATATGGATGTACTCGGGGAGTAACCCGGAAGGGACGAATAGTCCGATAAAGCCCAAACCTGAAGGACATACAAAAAGAAGATGATTAATCGAGTCCACTGGACTAGCACATCTAGGACAACTCCTATCGGTGCCCAGGTGTCTATACATGAGCCTCTCTGCCGTCGCTACACATCCCGAGATAGCCTGCCACAAAAAAATGCTTCATCTTGCTTGGGGCCTTTATCTTCCACACATGACTCTGTAGGCCTGTGATACTTGGTTCTATAACCTCTTCACGTGAAAGACTCAACTTGGTCAATCGGAGTAGGTCATAACCGGTTTTAACAGAATAAACTCCTGATTTTGTGTGGTTCCAAACATATCCATCCGGAGCATGAGAGCGAGAGGGCTTTAGCCCAAGAATCAAAAGGAAATCAACTGGGTGAAAGAACTCCCGTAAAAGCTGTGTATCCCACTCCTTGGTATCATTCCTAATAAAGGACTGAACAAGAAGTTAGGGTAGTCTGTATACAATGTGGTCGACAGGTCTAGGTGGTCGAGCCACTTCATCTGGAACCCAAAACTCACTCCAAACCCTCGTATCTCGACCCGTACCAATTGTTTTCCGTAGACCCGATATGAGTAGAGGTTTTGCAGCCATAATACTACGCCATCCATAAGATGGTGAGTATGTACGCCGATCTTCTACTGGAGAGGTATGATTGTAGTATCTCCCTTTTAAAACACGTGTTAGTAAGGAGTTTGGATAATGAATTTGTCTCCACAATTGTTTTGAAAGAAGAGCTATATTGAAGTCATGAAAATCTCGAAAGCCTAGTCCCCCCGAATCTTTGGGGGTACAGATCTCGTCCCATGTTATCCAATGTAAACCTCTGCTGTTCTGTTTTGAGCTCCACCAGAAATTAGACGTTGTGCTCCTTAATTTATTGGTAATGCCTTGTGGGAACAAGTAACACGACATCACATATGTCGGAACTGCTTGAGCCACATATTTGACTTGAACTTCTTTTTATCTTTTAGAAAGGAGTCTCGATGACCGAATGTTAATTCGCCCATTGAATCGCTCTTGTACAAAGGAGAACACTTTCATCTTCGAGCTACCGATTTGTTCCGGTAATCCAAAGTACATCCCCGTACCGCCTTCTAAAGAGAAACCTAAGCTTAAGAGACGGCCCACCTGCGTTTTTACAATTAGCATGTTTAATGTTATTGTTGGTTATAGTCCAAAAAGAACGTGAATACCGAGAATTTGAGATCATTGATCATTCATACAGCTTTGAATGGTTTCCATTTATCATGTTATAATTTCATATAGAATTTCTCATGGTACGACGCAGTGTCTCGCGAGTGTTTTACGGATTCCAGCTCTTTACCTAAACCGGATGTTTGTTACCCAGGAGGGGTATGGTTCTATCCGATGATGTGGGGGGAGAAATTCTCTTGAACCGGTTAGGTTATGAGGACTAAAGAGATTAAAAACGGACGGTTCGCGATGCTTTCTTTCGTAGGGTTATGTTACCAAGCTAACTACTAAAGTTCTAGTCAAGATCCAGTTGGGAATCTCATGGCTTATCATCTTGCTGATCCTGGTCATTGCAACGTCTTCTAGGTAAGCCCATGTTTTGATCAGACGATTATGGTGATAATATGTGTATTATTATTAATCGACTTTCACTGCTACTTCTTTTGTAAGCAATTTACATCACGTTTATGGGGATTAGTTTGCATGCGGCGAATATAATACGTTGATGTAGAACTTTTGTATATTGTATTTTATTGTAATGGAAGATTAGTTATTTTCCCGTTTAACCAAAACGAAACTGCAGAAATTGTTCGATAATTTCTAGAAATTTCATGTGCGTATACTGTTTTCTAATCATTTAAAAAAAAAGTTATTCGTATCATTGTATATTACGTATGAATCTACGATTAGGTAAGTCAACCATGTAAAGTTTTTAAAGTGTTCTCTTGCTCTTAGAAAACAAAACCCTTAACGAGAATATACAGGCTTGCATTTATTTTTATATAGATGATATTAAGTTTATAAAATTTCGTTTTTTATCAACAAGTACTACAATCCTATATATACTACGACAGAATACAAATAAATAAGAGTCGCAAATTAAAGGTAAGCTCAAATGGTGCATGAATAACTGTTTTTCTTTTCTTTTTAAAAAAGGGCATTCAAATTAAAGACAGAAAAGCATACATGATATGGTTTTGAAACTATGAAATTTGCATGGATAGATGTTAAAAACATGGCTGGTCAAGCTCGCCAACTCTAGACCATCAGTTGAGGAAAAACATGGCTGGTCAAGAAGGCTATTCTGATTCGGAAAGCTCTGGTACAGTATGCAGCTTAGAGCCAGCTATCACTACGGGTTTTCAGATTGGTGTGTTTTCTCAGACTCCATCTGCTGGTGATAGCAAGGCTGTTAAAGCTGTTCGCCGTAGGCCTCCTGGAAACGGAAAGCTCAGGCCGAGAAAGCTATCTCTAAAAGGAACTCGTCCTTCGAACTTGCACTTACACCTATGGAGTCTGGTAGCAAGCGTAAGTTATGGGAACCGGAATTCACACCGTCGAGATTTGTTAATCGGAGGAAAGCCAAGCTAACCTAGCCTTCCCTGAAGGTCCTGGTTATCTGCTGGGCCACGCACAACACAATCAATATGAAAGAGTCGAAAGTAATAAATCGTAAAAGAGCGAAAATAGAACAAAGATGTCTTATTTCCGAATTCGCGTTTGAGCGTGAACAACAGCTAAGATCCTAGGCCACGAGAGCTGTCGGTACGTTCGCTAGTCTAGCCACCTAAGTTCTAACCTAGTCGAGTCGCAGCTCGATAGTAAAAACGGAAAAAATGCCTAAATTGCCCTAAGTATTAAGTTTGCTATGAGAAAGCTCTCCCCTTGCTCCTCGCCTTAAGCCCTCCTTATATACTCTCTCTAGGTCGGTTTGCACCTTTTCCTGGGCTGGATTCGTCGCGAGACGGGCTTTTCCATTTTTCGTCACCCTTCATGATTATCTTCGGAAACTTGACATTTATCTTTTTCTGCGAATAAAAAATTGACCGTCATATCAGCCTTGGGCTCAATCATGTTCTAAAATCGTAAGTGGGCCGTTTAGCCACGGTTTAGGTCCCTTTTGGGCCGTTTTGGGACTTAGACGTTTTTACGATTTTTCCTAAGAAACAGCCGTTGGTTTTTCCGAAAGGATTCCAATTCCCCGTATAGTTAAGGCAACTGGTGTTCAAGCTAACCATAGCCGTTTTATACGGCAGGCAGGAAACCATTTCGACGACCAAGTTTTTATAACTTTTCCCGAAGTCTTTCTTTGATAATCCTAAGCGAGACGAGACATGGGTATTGCGTCCAAGGGCCCGAGGATTGTGTTACGGGAATTTAGACGAGGATGCACGGTTTCGAGACGGGAGGTCGGCCCTCGCCCATGGGCGAGGTGACCTCGGCGCGGGTCGTCCTCGCCCATGGGCGAGGTGACCTCGGTGCGGGTCGTCCTCGCCTAATGGCGAGATGACCTCGGCGCGGGTCGTCTTCGCTCATGGGCGAGGTGACCTCGGCGGGGGTCATCCTCGCCCAGGGGCGAGATGACCTCGGTTGAGACGGTCCTTGCTTACGATCGAGACCTCATCCAGACTGATCCTCTTCTCGACATTCCTCGGTTTGCATCCGCGAAAAACTGCCTTTTACTTGATTAACCGTTTTCCGGGAATGTCTAGCTTTCAAAGATCGATCGAGAGTTGGTTTTCCGAGAAATTTCAAGCATTGATTCCGTCGTGACCGGTTTTGACCCCAACATAAGTCTGATATAGTTCCAATGTCTCCATCCAAGAAAGTTTCGATTCCAATTTCCAATTCGGTGGCTTCCAGTTTGAAGTCGCTGCCTCCCCAATGAGTGTATGGAGTTGGAACTGTCGAGGTGCAGGAAGCACTGAGACAGTTCAAACCATTCGGGAAATGAGACGCAAATACTTTCCGGATATTATGTTGTTGATGGAAACGAAGCAGAAGTTTGAGTACATGGGGGTTTACAAAAAGATTTGGGTTACGATAAGATTTTTACAGTTGAGCCTCTTGGTCTTAGTGGAGGCTTGGCTGTTCTCTGGAAGAATAGTTATGATATTGAAATTCTTTCTGGAGATAAACGGATTATTGACATGAATGTGCAGTGTCGATCAGTAGTTTTCTTTCTTTCTTGTGTCTATGGTGACCCCGTCAGAGCAAGAAGACAAGATGTGTGGGATCGTTTGGTGGAAGTTGGAATGAGAAGAAATGAAGCTTGGCTGCTTACTAGTGACTTCAATGAGCTAATGTCAAATGAAGAGAAATTGGGAGGCGCAGTGCAAGTTGAATCTACATTCTGGGGTTTCCTGAATATGGCTTGTGATTGTAAGATCAGGGAGTTACGTAGTTCTGGTAATGTTATTTCTTGAGGAAGCTGGAGAGATGAGGTTTGGGTGCAGTGTCGTCTAGACAGATGTTTTGGGAATGATGAATGGTTCAACTTATTTCCCAGAGCTAGTGTTGAGTATGGAGGCATGTGGGGATCGGATCACAGACACTTACTGATTGGTTTTGTGCTGGAGCTACGAGAACTGCATAGGGGGCGGTTCTACTTGGATAACAGAATGTTTGCTAAGGTTGGGTTTGAAGCAGCAATCATCAAAGGTTGGGGTGATAATGATAATCAAGCGTGTCTCATGGACCATATCTCGAGTTGCAGAAAGGAGATATCTAGATGGAAAAAATCTTCTGATCTCAATTCGCATGAGAAAATCTTGAGACTAAAGGCAGCTTACGAACTTGAGGTATCAAAGCGTAACCCTGACGTTTTGTTATGAAAAGGCTTAAAAGAGATCTCTCTGCTGCTTATATTGGAGAGGGACAATTTTGGAGACAAAAGTGCAGAGAAGAATGGCTTAAAGAAGGTGATAAAAACACTAAGTATTTTCATAATGTTGTGAAGGGGCGTAAAGTGAGGAATAAGATTCTTATGCTGCTGGATGAATTGGGCAACAAGCATTTTTCTGAAGGTTCTAAGGGGGAGATTACAGTAGAATATTTCAGAGATCTTTTTCTAAGCACGAACCCTGCGGATCTGGAATCTCTTTTTGTTGCTTCTTAAGTCGTTTCACAGATGAGATGAACGTAGGACTTACGGCTCCTGTCTGTTGAGGAGATACGGAAAGAAGCTATGAGCGTCAATGGAGGAAGTGCCCACGGGGAAGATGGCCTGACCGGTTCTTTCTATCACAAGTATTGGTACGTTGTAGGACCGGCCATCACTAAGGAGATACTACTCTTCTTTGAATCTGCGATCATACCTATGGGTTGGAACCACACACAACTGAGCCTCATCCCGAAGGTTACCAACCCTGTTCGGATGCAAGATATGAGACCAATCAGTATAAGATTATCTCGAAGATTTTCTGTAATCGTCTGAAGGTGGTCCTACCAACCTTGGTGTCAGATACACAAGAAGATTTTGTCTCGGGTAGACTCATCTATGATAACATTATCATTGCGCACAAGATAGTTCACTCACTTCAGATGAACGATAGAGTTGCCGAAGATTTCATGGCGATAAAAACAGATATGTCCAAGGCTTATGATCGTGTTGAGTGGTGTTTCCTAGAGACACTATTGGAGAGGTTTGGCTTTGACAGAGTTTGGGTTCGGTGGATCATAGCGTGCGTTAGCTCTGTTTCCTACTTGGTGTTACTGAATGGAGCTTCACACGGCTTCATCAAACCTGCGCGTGGTTTGCGGCAGGGTGATCCACTGTCTCCTTTCCTTTTCATCCTATGTGCGGAGGCCTTAGTGAATTGTTTGAACAACTCTACTGCTTCAGGTCATCTACACGGAATTGGTATTGGTTCCTTGGGTCCGGAAGTACTTCACTTGCTGTTTGCAGACGATAGTCTGTTGATATGTAGAGCTTCTTCTGTGGAAGCTAAAGAGGTTATGTTATGTCTCGATATGTATGGTGACGCGTCAGGGCAGAGATTAAATCTGGAAAAGTCTTCCATCATTTTCGGATCTAAAGTCCCAATCGACCTGGTAGTTGAGCTCAAAACTATCTTGGGAATTGAGAAGGATGGAGGTGAGGGAACCTATCTCGGCTTACCAGAATGCTTTAGTGGGTCTAAGAGACAACTTCGGAGCTTTATAAGGGGCAAGATTCAAGGTCGCTTAAATGGATGGTTCTCGAAATCCCTCTCTCAAGGGGGTAAAGAGATACTATTAAAATCGATTTGCTTAGCACTGCCCATATATGCAATCTCTTGCTTTCGTCTTCCTAAAGAGACCTGTGCCAGTCTCTGAAGCGCGATGATTGAGTTCTGGTGGAGTAGTGGAAACAACCGGAAAAAGATTGCATGGGTAGCATGGTAGAAGTTGTGTAGATCCAAGGATCAGGGAGGTCTGGGTTTTAAGGATCTTGAGAAGTTTAATCAATCTTTATTAGCTAAACAAGCGGCTAGGATTATGGATAACCCAACTCGCTTGTAGCTCAAGTCTTAAAACAGCGCTATTTCTGTAGTAGTACATTTTTGGAAAGTTCATTAGGCTCTCGACCGTCGTTTGCTTGGCCCATTTTGCTACATGGCAGAGAACCGTTGCAGCAGGGGTTGGTTACAAGGATTGGCAATGGTACATCTACGAATGTGTGGTGGGACAAATGGATCATTGATTATGTTCCTCGTACTCCAGACTATGGACCTGAGTCCTTGGTTGATCTTACGCTAAAAGTTGATGATTTATTGGACTCCCAAGCAGGTTCTTGAAATCGCAAGTTAGTCCTTCAAACGTTCAGTCAGAAGGATGCAGAGATTATCTTCAAAATTAAGCCTATTCTTTCTAGCTAAGACTCTGTTGTTTGGGGTCTCACTAAGAATGGAGTATACTCGTCTAAGAGCGGGTATGATATGCTTATAGCTTTGGAGGATTTGAAGTCTCCTCCTTTGGTTCCTACTCCCCAAGTGGAACAACTACTCTGGAAATCTATCTGGAAAGCCAAAACTACTCCTAAATTGCGACATTTTCGCTGGCGTATACTCTCAGGTGCTTTGGCTGTAAAAGAGAGATTACGTTCGAGAGGCATCAACATTGATACGACATGCTCTTCATGTCGTAATGGCCGTGAAGATATCAACCATGTGCTCTTTCAATGTCGGTTTGCTCAACATGTTAGGTCGCTCTCTGCGGTTCCTATGCCTCCATCAGGGTCTTGGTCTAACTCGGTCTTTCTAAATCTCTATCATCTTATGAAATGTAGCAAGATGAATACGCTATCTCCAGAGGCAGGACTCGTCTCTCCTTGGCTTCTATGACATATATGGAAAGCAAGAAATGCCTTTTGCTTTGAGTACAAAAGACTGGACCCTGCTAATATCGTGGATAAAGCCATCATGGAAGCTCAGATTTGGCGAGAGCTGAAGTTTCCCGACGATCAGAAACTCCTCTAGTTTCATGTCCCACGGTCTGGTCTAAGCCTCCTGACGATTGGATCAAATGCAACGTTGGGGCTTCATGGTTAAATTGTTCAGTTAACAGTGGAGGTGCTTGGATTGTCCGTAACCCTGAAGGTATGACTCTCCTCCATAGTACAAGAGCTTTCTCCAATGTTTCAACCCCACTGGAAGCAGATCTTTGTTCTCTCCTATGGTCTATTGAGTCAATGCGGAGTTTACGATTGAATAAAGTCATCTTTGAGTCCTTATCAGCTATTCTCAGAGATGCCTTCCTTAATCCATCTTTCGACTCTCCAACGTGGCCTATGGTATTGAATATTCTCCACACGTTCGGCGAATGGAGGGTGGAGCATGTGAAAGTAATAAAGTTGCGTCCATGATCGCTTTAAGTGTTACTAAGGATCGCCACTACCAGTCTTATGTGGCTTCAGGAGGCCCCTCTTGGGTACGTAATCTTTTAGAGCACGAAGCTGGGAGCCCTCATCAATAAGCTCAAGTCTCCATTCTCTGTTCGAGAGATTTGTCATGCTGCACCGCCTAATGGTGGTTTCTTTGTTTCTCTGTTATTGTCTTTTTCTATGTTCTCTCTTAATCTCATTTGTTATGATGCTGCTGTGTAAACTTTGTACTTTCCTTGAGGCTTGCCTCGGCTTGGATCTTTTGGCTCATGCCTTTGAATATGAAATCCAGCGTTAAAAAAAAAAGATGTTAAAAACAAATATTAATTGGACATGTTACTCAACTTGCCTTTGCATATCTGTATTCCTTCCCCAACGACTACACTCATTTCCCACGAGTTTGATGATCTTTTTCGTTCAATCTAATCATATCTACTTGTTTAGTCTCATATATAGCCCACGTTTCATTTCCTATAAACTCAAAATTATATGAGTTTTATATTAGTGAAAAAAATCTTGAGTTTTATATTAATGAAAATATATCATGAGTTTTATATCAGTGAACAATAAATTGAATTTTCTATCTAATCTTAAAATAAAGTTTCCATCAATTATGTAAAAGAAAGACTCTTGCATTGGACGACTTTTCATACTCATACTCTTACTTTTACATACCATTATAATATTAATTTGTCGCGTAATCAGCAAACTTGGATCTAATCCGTGATCAATTCGTTTTTAGATGATTAATTTAACATGCTGAGTATGTGATTTGTGATTTCAATTTGGTTCGACTTAGATCATCTCGGTTGATAGAACTCAGATATCTTCGGTTACATACATGCGTATCAACAAATCAAAAACTAAGGTTGATGAGTGGGAAAGGCTTCTGGATTTTCTTTTTTTTTTGTAGACTGCAGGAGACATTGGTCCCCCACTTTTTATTCAGACTCAAAACAATTATAAATAAACATGGCGAGGTCTAGAAACTCCGCTCGAGTCCTCCAACAAAATCGGAACAACAACCTCAGGAATAGTCTCAAAATAATGCAAACCAAATGGTAAAGAGAACGCATAGGTCGCTAATCCATCGGCAAGATGATTAGCCTTCCTATACACATAAGAAAACTTGACTAGCCAGTTTCTTGATATGAAACCATACACAAACGTACTAGGAACGACAGGAGATGAGAATCGTGTATGTCTGTCTTAAAAAAACCTACCACACTCGCTGAATCCACCTCCACCTCCAGCCTTCTAATACCACAATTCCACGCAATGCACAAGCCATAATACACTCCCCACAGTTCCGGATGCCGAGCAAATCCCAATGTTCACCATAATGGGAAAGGCTTCTGGATTTTAACACAGCTGATACACCGTTTGTATTTGTGGAGAATATATAAGCATCTTCACGCGTAGTTTAAGACCAACAACAGTTGGACACTCTTCACGTTAGATTGGCACAGAGAACGTGCAAGCCCCCATCTTTCTGGTTTCCTCCTTGTTTTGTACTCCCTCTGTTTCATTATAATTGTCGTTTTAAGTTTCAGCACACGGATTAAAGAAACAATTAATTTTGTACATTTCCTATAAAAAAACATTATTACCTATACACCTAACTATATTTCAACCAATAAAAAAATAAATTTTGCATAAAATTAATAAATTTTGCATTGAAAATCGAAAACGACAATTATTTTATAACAAAAAAAAATTTTCTAAAACGACACTTAATATGAAACGGAAGGAGTAATAAGTATTTCTTTGCTTTTCTTTTTGAGTTCTTTATTTTCCATTTTTAACTTTATTAGTACTGTTTTTTTTCTTTACTTTAAAACGCATAACAACAAAAACGTGGTCGACGGAAAAATGTGGATTGTGGAGCTGTCTTTGACTGAGACCCACTCAGTTTATTAACGCCGTGAAGATTTCCTTCGTTCTATTCAAAAAAAAAAGATTTCTTTTTTTTTTTTTTTTTTTATGGGTTCGGGTCTTCGGCCTTAATCCCCCCCCAGGCCCGGGGCCGGCCGGCGCTGATACCGTGAACATGGCGTAAAGCACCCCTCCCCATGGGAATCGAACTAGGGGTGCAATGGAACCTACTCCAAGCACTAAACCACTAGCCCAACGCACCTTGGGTAAAAAAAAAGATTTCATTCATTTACGTTTTTCTCAGTTGGACGATAGTATCCTCGGACATATGCATATACAATAAGGTCATTTTTGTTTGTTGGATGAGGTGATTAGGTCTCAAATCAACCTGTAATATTGATTTTATGGACGACAACACCAACTTCATTTCGCTTCCTTCATTGTATTGTTATTCTTCGTTACGTTCTGTTATATTTTTTTTCTTGTCAAGATTGTTGAATTCAATTATAATATGATCCATGGCAATTATCAATTCTGACGGTCGACATGTGAATTGACTTCAACCTTCAGCTTCTGCCGCATTTAATTACTAACCGACGGCTTACAGACCTTAATAGACAAACATTTAGTAGCATCTCTGCATGAATCACGAGTTAATAACAATTATAATAATTAGTTTAAAAATGTTTCGAGTATTATTCAAATTCTAAGTCTATGTCATTTATTATCAAGAGCACTTACAAACTGCCAAAGAGGCTTGACTCTGACTTGTAACGCGTTTTGCTTGATTCTATCTTATTTCACCTTATTTGTTTTCAATTTATATAAATATATATATTTTCCCCACATTTGAGAAAAAAATATATATTTTTTGAATTCATTCAAAAAAAAAAGAATATATATTTTGGAGGTATGGTCGATTTTTTGTTAGCATAAGATACCAAAGAAATTTCACCACCGGAACCATGAGGAAAAAATACTTCATTACAACTTTGATTACTTGATACGTACTTATATCACACTATGATTCAACTTGTAGTGGAGGATTCGAGTTTTAGTCTTAACCAACATGAAATATATATATATCATAATTTAATTATGAAACTCACTGTAATTTTGTATATGGACTTCATTTGTTTTTAACGAATTTTAAATTGTTTCTACTGATGTCGTATACATTATAAAGGGTTTCTTCAAATGTATATAGAATACATACCAACCATATATGTTTTATATTATATTATTTTTATTTTTCTATGTTTTATATTATTAGAAAAAAAAGAATGTTATTATTTGAGTTTGAACAAAATATTTGTTACAAAATGTCTACTTACAGGATGTCATATTTTGCAACGGCTAGTTCAAGCTGCTAGGAATGTTCCTTCTCCATACTTATCAAAAAGTTACATTGTTTGATAACAATGACTTCAAGAAAAAAAAACAATTGTAAACAGACTATCTAATTAATCCATTTTAAAAGGACCACTACATACAATTTAATCTGCAATAAAACTGAACTTAAAAAGAAAACGTACATAATAGACCATCTGTTAAAGAAACAAAACCTACGCTTTATTTTTGAGTAAACACCGGTTCATGCAAACACCAAAATAGAACAACTGGTATCTTTTTGACTTGCAACCATACTACGTAGGGCAAAACGGTCATTCACGATGGCTGGTGTTTTGTTTGAATTCGTCCTCCTAACCAGCGCACAACCAATAATTAACTAGCGTCGTGAAGAGGGGATAAAATCGCAATTTGACTAAAAAGCGTTGAACGTGAAGAACAGTGAACCGAGACGCATTTCCCGACTTTGATTAAAAGAAACAATAAACAGAACACGTGGTTATTAAAGGACGCATAATTAGATAAAATTATAATTTATTTTATTTTTGTGATTGGAGGAAAAGAAAGTTTTATTTAAGAGGCCACCCCATTTCTCCCTCGTGACAAACTCAAATTTGCAAGAAGAAGAAGAGAGAAACTGAAACTCAGAGAAATAAAGATAAAGCAAACTGAAGAAGAAGAAGATTATAAACGTTTTCTAGTGGTTTTGATTCGTTTCTTCCAAGTCGCTTAACGATGTCGAGTTCTATGGAGTGCTCTACTACTCGGAGATCTTCCTCAGGGAAGCCGAGCTTCTCGCTGACGTGTAGTCGATTGAGTCAGTATCTGAAGGAGAACGGTAGCTTTGGAGATCTCAGCTTAGGGATGTCATGCAAGCCTGACACCAACGGTAAGGAGCCTTCTCTTTCTTCTGCATCCAGATTTTTTTTTTTCATTTTTTTAATTCCCTGAAATCATACTAAAAAGTTAATCCATTGACCCGAACTAGTAACACAAACCGGTTCTTAGAGTTATTTCATCTGGAATTAATAGCTATAATTTAGGTAGGAATTAGACACGTTTGTTGACTTACATCTCTATGCGTATGAGTGTGTAAGTTAGGCTTGCGTGTCTGATTCGTTTGATAGTGGTTAGCCTTTTGTTTTCTACCTAAAGTTTGCTAAAATTGTCAATGAAAGCTATGGAACAGAGAGAGATCTAACTTGTTTGGATCATACTTGCAGGCATGTCACGTAAGCCTACAACAACCATGAGTTTATTCCCTTGTGAAGCTTCCAACGTGGGTTCCATGGCCGCTGCTCAAGATGTTAAACCCAAGAATCTGTTTCCTAGGCAACCAAGCTTTTCTTCCTCATCTTCCTCTATCCCCAAGGAAGATGTCCCCAAAATGACACAGACTACTACTAGGTATGTCCGGTTAAAACTTATAAAGCTGATGTATAAAGTTATTATTATTTTTTCTCATCTCTTGACTAAGTTATGTTGCTTTCTTGAAACACAGATCTTTGAAACCAGAGCCTCAAACTGCACCGTTGACTATATTCTACGGCGGGCAAGTGATTGTGTTCAATGACTTCTCTGCTGAGAAAGCCAAAGAAGTTATGAACTTGGCTAACAAAGGAACCGCTAACACCTTCACCGGTTTCACATCTACTCTTAACAACAACATCGCTCCTACCCCAAACCAAGTTCCTCATCTCATGAAAGCAGCAACTCAAGACCCAAAGCAAACCTCCTCAGCTGCAATGGCATGTGGTAATCTTTCTCACCCTCTTTTTGGTTTCCATCTACTTTTAGCTACTTTTTTTGGTTGTCATACATACAGCTTCTAACAAAGAATTGTTCATTTTTATATTACAGAACTTCCGATTGCTAGAAGAGCTTCACTTCATCGGTTCTTGGCGAAGAGAAAGGATAGGGTTACGTCAAAGGCACCATACCAGTTGAACGATCCAGCCAAAGCGTATTCAAAGCCTCAAACCGGAAACACCACCACCTCTTGGCTTGGTTTAGCAGCTGATATGTGACGTGATATCGCAAAATAACCACAAACCGCACCGGGCTATTCTTTTGACGTTGCATCAATAAAACAAGAAGAACAAAACTCCTGCGTCCATGGTTCTTAATTATATTTTTTTCACAACTATTCAATTAGTAGGAAACTTCATATATTTGTATGTATTTGATTATGATTAGCGATCAATTATTGTTAGCGTCTGTCTTTTCTAGGTATTGTATCATGCTGTCTAAATCCCCATCTCTGGGTTATTTCAAAAATAGTCTCGTATGTTACTGATTTTGTAAGAACAACAAATTTTGTTGACGACTACCATACTTTAGTTTTTTTTTTGTTTAAGCAATACTTTAGTTTCGTTTAAATATTTCTTTATTAATCTATTTACAAAGAACTGCTCTTATAGCTCAAATGAAGATAAAATCATATTCCGATGAAAATAAAAAGACATGTATGTATGTCCTTAATTTCGTGTGTTCTTTTATTACGTCCGTGGCGTGTCTTGATTGCTGAGGAAAAAAAACATTTAGTATTAAGAAAATCGTTAAATTGGTTCTCATTTGCTTAATTTTCCAACCTACTACGTACTCTAGTTCAATTTATTTAATCGCATTTTATCATCTGCACCAATGAATTAGCACGAGTTTAGTAGGTGTAACAACAGGGAAAAAAAGAAACGTGGATCAATCAACCAAGCCTCTAGAAAGTAGACCATTTACATATAATTCAGCTAATCCATCTTCTTCTTCTTCTAGCACTGGTAACATTTTCATCTAACGACCGATGGATTCAGATTCCGAAATCGCATACGACTATCCGAGGTATAGAGTCTACAAGAATGGCCGTATCGAACGCCTCGTGGCCGACACCTTCGTTCCACCTTCGCTACACCCTGAAAACGGCGTCGTTTCCAAAGACGCCCTCTATTCACCGGAGAAAAACCTCTCTCTCCGGCTTTACCTATCTCATAGAGCCGGTGAAGACAAGAATAAGAAGAAGCTCCCGCTCCTCGTCTACTTTCACGGCGGGGGTTTCATCATGGAAACAGCTTTCTCTCCTATTTACCACACTTTCCTCACGTCGGCTGTCTCAGCCGCGGACTGCATCGCCGTATCGGTGGATTACCGGCGTGCCCCTGAGCATCCGATCCCCATCCCGTACGAAGACTCGTGGGACGCGTTGAAATGGGTGTTCACTCATGTCTCCGGGTCTGGTCCGGAGCGCTGGGTGAACGACCACGCCGACTTCAGCAGAGTGTTCCTCGCCGGAGACAGCGCCGGAGCAAACATAGCTCATCACATGGCTATGAGAGCCGGAGAGGAGAAGGGAAGTTTCGAAATCTCGGGGATGGCTCTGTTTCACCCCTTCTTCTTTTCGAAAGCTCCGTTGGAGGAGGAGCACGAAGCTGCGGCGGCGATGCGATACATGCAAGGGATGTGGGAGATCGCGAGTCCGAACAGCGAGATGGGAGTGGAGGAGGATCCGTGGGTTAACGTGGTCGGGTCGGATATGTCCGGGTTGGGTTGCGGGCGTGTTTTGGTGATGGTGGCGGGGAACGATGTGCTGGCGAGGGAAGGTTGGGGTTACGCGGCAAAGCTTGAGAAGAGTAGTGGGTGGGAAGGGAGAGTTGGAGTGATAGAGACTGAGGACGAAGATCACATCTTCCATATCAAGAATCCTGATTCTGTTAGTACTCGTCTTCTTGTACAGAGATTTGCAGAGTTTCTTAAAGATGACATAAGTTGTCGACTTTGAGCTTAGACTAAACACACACACTTGTTGTAAAATTTGAATAAACTTGTGATACAATGTGATTCCAGTACGTTTTTGCTTTTATTTTCGTTTTATCCCCCTTTAAACCGGAAAATTTGGTATTATTCGTAAGGCATATTTTGTTTGATACTCTGAGGACTGTGTTCAATGACTTTTCTACCGAGAAAGCCAAAGAGGTTATGAACTTGGCAAGCAAAGGAACCGCTAGTATGTGACGGCATATCACGTCATATATCAGCTGCAAAGGCACCATACCAGTTTAGCGATCCAGCCAAAGCGTCTACAAAGCCTGAAACTGAAGATAACACCACCTCTTGGCTCGGTTTAGCAGCTGATATGTGACGTGATATCGCTAAATAACCACAAATCGTACCTGTTATTCTTTTGACGTTGTATCAATATTCAATAAGACAAGAAGAACAAAAGTCAAACCGAAAATAAAATCGAAATTACTAACTCATTTAGAGGTTTTTTCTCCCAGACACTTGTTTCTAGGAAGGTTGTTAGAGCAGCATTATTGGTGGGACGAAGAGAGAGAGAAAGAGACTCCCTTGTTTTGTTTTGTTTTTTTTTTTTTTTTCTGGTCGTTAGGGACAGCCCTTAATCTCTTTCTTCTTCGGTTCTCCCCCCCCCCCCTCCTCTATGGGATGTTTTAAAGGACTCCCAATAATGTTGCTCTTACCACGCGGCCCTAATGCTTCGTCCTCCTTTCTGGTGTCAGTTTTTTCACAGTTTTGTGGAACATCTCTGAAAATCCCTGCAAAACTTTCAAATTACTTCCAACTTTACCAGTAACCAAAGGATAATACAGAGCTTTGGTCTTTACCCACCGAGTTCTTACCCCCGATTCGGGTCGGAGGGTCCGCCGGTCACCGTAAGCTCTGCTCCTCCTCCCCTCAATTCCCAAGTTTCTCATCAAGAAGATGACCACCTGCAAAATCTATTCCGACACACAAGAGGGAGACTTCCCTAGCTGAAACCGTAACTGTGTTTCTCTGGATAAGTATTGGGGAATCCTGGTACTATCCCTCTTCTTCCTCTGCATCGATTTGCTTCCTACATCACTAAGTTTCCTTCACAGTTCAAACACACTACTTCATAAGGCTCAGTTAACTTTCTGTATTGGCTACTTTGGTCTTGGTTTTTTAAGGGGAATCCGCTTAAGAAAGAAACCACAGATCCTCTGTTTTGCTACTGCAACACCATCTACAACTATTAACAAAAACCGAACCGGCAGTTGCAGTCACCACATGGCGCATCGAAGAATCTCCTCTGCAGAGAAAGGAAAGGGTCTTGACCTAGGACAACAACAACCGCTCAGAACTGCGCGAGTCAAGGTCCCACTTCCAGATAACTCAGACTTACTTCGCAAGCACTCGCTGACCCTTATTGGACGAGTCACTAATAAATCTGTGCAGAAGGTATGGTCACTGATTCCGTTCTTTACGGAACACTGGAAGACAGAATTTAAACCAGTGGGATCCGATCTGGGGAATTACAGCAGCTACGTAATAATGAGAGACTCCCGGCGACTCTGAGATTGGGACCTGTGTTAATTCCAGAAGCAAATTTGGAAACAGCAAATGAAACTAGAGAGATGAAGCGTAAACCAGGTCGACCCCCTGGAAAACGTAAGGCTCAAGATACTCAGAGCTCTGTTAGAAGAAGAAAGGTCTCTCAAAAGCCTTCTCCTGTCTGTCGTAAATCAGCTCCTCAGACAGCTACTGATAAAGCAAGGACGACGACTGGTTCTTCCCGAGGCAGAAAACAAACTTCTTCTACTACAAGCTCTGATAATCACCCAATCTGCAACATGATCCCTGCAACGATAAGGAAGGGGATGGATTTTCGGATCCAATCCACTCCCGGTCCTTAAAGATAACAAGCTGGAACTGTCAGGGGTTAGGGAATCCCCAGACAGTTCGTCGTCTAAAGGAGATGAATAAGTCCATATCTCCAGACATCTTATTCCTCATGGAATCCAAAAATCCCGATCAATTTGTCATTGATAAAACTCAGGCTCTAGGATATGAGCATCATCATCTCATCTCGCCCACGAGACATGGCGCAGGAGGTTTAACTATTCTATGGAAACAAGAGATCAAGCTTCATGTCCTTAGCTCAAACTCTAACTTCATTGATTCTTGTATTGAATTTGAAGGCAAAACTTTCTTCGCAGCCTTTGTGTATGGGGACACTGATTTTATAAAAAGAAGACTATTTTGGAATCAAATGGTTTCTCTAATGAACGGTTGAGACGCACCGTGGTTTATAACTGGTGACTTCAATGACATTCTTAGCAATGATGAAAAACACGGAGGACCGGTGCGGGTTGAAGGGTCTTTCTCTGACCTCCGATCTTTCTACTCCGAGGGAGACTTATATGACCTGCCTCATTCGGGTGATCTGCTCTCATGGAGAGGACAAAGGGGCAATCACTTAGTTCGATGTCGACTAGATAGAGCGGCGGCAACAAGCTCATGGGAAGAACCGTTTCCATCAGAACGCAGACAATACCTAGCCTTCGAAGTCTCAGACCACAGGCATTTGGTCACAGTGCTGGAAACAGGGATAAAGAAGATGAAAGGAATGTTCCGCTACGATAGGCGACTTAAAGATAATAAAGAGGTCAAGGATCTGGTTCAGGCAGTTTGGATAAACACTGGTGACTGTCCCATTAGAGATAAAATCTCCCTGACTAAAAGTGCTATAGTGGAATGGAGCAAACAACAAAACTGCAATAGCCGCCTGACTATCGAGCTAAAGAAACAGGAACTCGAGGAAGCCCTCTCTAGCCGGGTAAATGACCTGACGCTCATTCATCAAATTAACTCAGACCTCAACGATGCTTACCAGGCTGAGGAAGAACATTGGAGACAACGAAGCCGACTGCTATGGTTGAGACTTGGAGATAGAAATACCGGATTCTTTCATGCTGTCTCTAGAAACAGAAAAAGAGCTAACACTTTCTCGATCATCGAGGATCTAAATGGGAATGTTGTCTACAAGGAGGATGATATAGCTCGGGCTACAGTGCAGTATTATGATGCTCTCTTCACTTCTGTTGAATGAAACAAGACAGAGACAGTTAATGCGGCTTTGCGCAGAATGGTGTCTGATGAAGATAATGTTGAGCTGATCAGGCGTCCATCAGCCCAAGAGATTAGAGATGCAGTCTTTTCCATCCATGCCGACAAAGCCCCCGACCCATATGGTTTTTCAGCTAGTTTTTTCCAATCAAATTGGGAAACAGTTGGTCCGGATATGATTAAAGAAGTGCAGAAGTTCTTTGAAACGGGAGTCTTCCCGCCTCGGACTAATGAGACAAATGTACGGCTAATACCGAAGATCCTGAACCCGCAAGTGGTAGCTGACTACAGGCCAATCGCCTTGTGCAACGTCTTCTATAAGACAGTATCCAAGCTTCTGTCCCGACGAATGCAGCCGCTGTTAGCTAGTATTATATCTGAAACGCAGTCTACGTTTGTACCGGGCCGAGCTATATCTAATAATGTGCTCATTACTCACGAAGTCCTCCACTTCCTCAAAACGTCTAGAGGGGAAAAGCGATGCTCGATGGCGGTTAAAACTGACATGAGTAAAGCGTATGACAGATTGGAGTGGGAGTTTATTGAGCTAGTTTTTCAGCTAGGTTTTCATGAGACATGGATCAAAATGATCATGCAATGTGTATCCACTGTTACATATTCCTTCCTCATCAACGGTTCGCCTAGAGGAAGGGTTCAACCGAGTAGAGGCATCCGTCAAGGAGACCCTCTTTCACCATACATCTGTAGTGAAGTACTTTCGGGTTTATGTAACAGAGCCAGCGAGGAGGGTTCTCTAAAAGGAATACGGGTGGCAAGGGCCTGCCCCCGATTCAATCACTTACTCTTCGCCGATGACACTATGTTTTTCATTAGAGCCAACAAAGAAAGTACCCAGTGTCTCAGCAAAATCCTGAAACCATACCACTACAAGAAAACATTAATTTTGTGACTACAGTTGCAACTATGGTTGGTAGTTGCAAATATGTGATACTAACTTCTAACGGATTTGCAACTATTATACGACTATATGTAATGAGTTGTAAGTTGGTTGCAATTCTGCGAGTAAAAAATGCAGTAGTAATACGGTTGCACATTTGGGATGCATTTGTAACTCTCTTACAACTAAATTATGTAGTCACAAAATCGTAATAAAAAGAGCAACGTTAGTCTAACTAAAATTTTTAGTGTTAAATGAATAGTTATAAATTAGTCACTTATATAATTTAAATATCGTAAGTTGCAAAATAGTAGCCATGATTTTTTATACGTTTGTGACTCTAATCAAAAGAATATTATTTTAGTAGTATGTGTAGTAATTAGTAACTATTTTGCGACTACTAATCAGTAGGAGTGACAAGTTAGTTGCAATAATTTTCTAACACTTTTGACCGTAATAAAAAATGTAACAATTCAGTAGCTAATTAGTGGTATGAATAAACATATCACACAAAGTTTGTCTGTGTACTGATGTTGTAAGTGTTTTGCTATTTAAAACTCGCTTAAATTTATTTGGCTTAAATTTATTTTTATTGTTTTACACTAATGATTCAAGTTATTTTTGTTTAATATGCAATCATGTCTTTTTACATATAAGTTTTAAAATCAAAGAAATAACATTTAGGGGTCGAGCGTATCTTTAGCTACTAATTTGTGACAGCAGAACCGATAGAAGTTACGAAGTAGTCGCAAATAGTTATTATTACTTTGCCACTGCAATCATATTTGTTTAAATAGTTATTTAAAATACCTTATTTTTTAAAAACATTTTTACTATATATCTTAGGTAGATAACAGAAGAAACCCAAAAATGATTATATCTTGAATAATTTGTATCATGGATAAAATTTGGACATATGCACATCTTTGCAAGACCCATGCTACCCATTTGTAATACATTCATGTGCAATGATTTAGATTTGGATTTTAAAAAATCAATTAGATTATTCTACATTAACAATCTGAAAAGTTCTCAAATTGATATATAATCATATGTCTTCTTTTATAAACAAGTTTTAAAAGGCAAATAAATGATATGTAGGGTTATAGGTATTGTTAGCCACTAATTTGAAACTGTATAAATAAATAGTAAAAAGTGTCAACATTTTTACATATACAATTACTTTGTAACTTATTTGCAACTCTTAAATGTATTGTAGTCGCAATGTAGTAGAAAATAATATCACTATTTACTACTTATAAACATTTGTAACTAATTTGTGACTACCGCTATTTTTTCAGTCATAGTTACACTAGAGTATTAAATATTTTCCAAGTAGTATTTATTTAGTATACAGTCATATGTCCTTTACATATATCTTTTGAAAATAAAAATGATATGTAGAGTTTAGAGTATCATTAGCTACTAATTTGAAACTGTAAAAGAAAATAAAGTTGCAAATGAGTCACAAGTAATAGCAATTATTGTTACTGGTTTGCCACTGCAATCAAATTTGTTTTAATAATTAGCCAAATATAACATTATTTAAATAAGTTTACTACTATAAACCATTAGTAAATAACATAGGACACCCAAATGGTTATATCATGTATAAATAGAATAATTGATATAATTTGGATATACGCACATATTCACAAAACTTATGTTATCCAAATGTAGTACATTCATGTGTAATGATTTGGATTTGGGTTGATTTTTTTTCAATTACATTTTTATACATTAATGATTGTATACTCCCTTTACTTAATATATAATCATCATATGTATTTTTCAAATATAATAGTTTTTAAAAACAATGAAACGATTAAGTTTTAGGGTATTGTTAACCACTATTTTGCAACCATTTGCATTAAATTAAAAAGCTTACTTCCTATTGGTCAGTTCACGAAGGGAAGGATTGGCTTTTGTAGCTCATCCACCGTAGATATTAATAACTCTAACGGCCACGATTTAATCAGATTTTTATCCCTCTTCTCTGTTTTCTTCTTTGTTAGTTTCACACACAGAAAACCTTTTATCTTTTCTCTTCATCTTCTTCTCGTTCTCTGCTCTCTCCTTTTCACTTTCTTTTTCCTTTACCGTTTCATTTTTTTTAGTTTTCTTTCTTTCTCTTCGTCTCCTTATGCTAATCTAATTGATTTTTGTTTTGTTTACAGATCTGAGAAAAAGGAGCAGCTATAATAGAGCAGACGCGCCGGAGATGGAGGTGGTCTAACGAATCGGAGGAACGGTAGAGTCTGTATGTATCAGACCAACACCGGTGGCTCCACTACCAGATCGAGTCGTTGCTTCAGATGGAACCACTCCAAGTCGTCGCTTCAGGGGGCACTCCGAGTCGTCGCTTCAAGGGGCACTCCGAGTCGTCGTGGAGCCGTGAAACCAGAGCCGGTGGAGAAGCGGGTGGCGGAGTCCGAGCACACGAGATGATGATGGTGTTTTTGTGTATTTATTGTTGTAATTTAAATTTTTAATTAAATTTAATATCAATATGAAATTTTGATTCTAAAACTTTTTTAATTAATAATTAATTTTTATAATTTAACGGATTCCAATTAATAATTTATTAACCATTAATTTGTTAAAATATAAATATTATTGTTGCTATATAATCATAAATACTTGTGACTAATTTGTAACTATATATAAATATTGTAGTCACTAATATTAGCAACTAACTTATAACCAAATTTGAATTGAGACTAATTAGTAACTATCTTTTTGGGACTAATGTGTAACGAAAAAGTTGGTGTTAAGTTTTATGCAACTACAACTGTTAGTTATAAATTAGTTGCTAATTTACCACCGATTAAATAGTTTCACCGTAGTTGCTCTTTTGCAACTAATTTACAACTAATTTTTTTTGCGACGAAGTATTTTTAACTACATTTAGTAGTTGCAAAATAGTTACATTTTTGATATTTGCAACTAATTTGTAACTATTGTAGCAGTTGTAAAATTGATGTTTTCTTGTAGTGTACGAAGAAGCCTCGGGTCAATCGATCAACACCATCAAATCTTCAATCTCGTTCTCTAGGAAAGCCCCTCTAGAACTAAGGGAAAAGATCAAAGACGACCTCAACATTCAGAGAGAAGGAGGAGTAAGGAAGTACTTGGGGTTACCGGAACATTTTGGAAGAAGGAAGAAAGATCTTTTAACCTCCATTGTTGATAGAATCGTTCAAAAGGGTCGCAGTTGGTCTAATAGGTTTTTATCCAAGGCGGGTAAACTGACAATGACTAAGAGTGTCCTCTCCCCTATACCCTCACATGATATGACTTTTTTTAAGTTTACCCTTATCTCTGTGTAAGAGGATTCAAGCAGCGGTAACGAGATTTTGGTGGGACGATAAAAAAGGTACTAAGAAGATGGCTTGGGTGTCTTGGGACAAAATGACTCTGCCTAAAGAAGTGGGGGGACTTGGTGTTAGAGATTTCCAAGCTTTTAATGATGCATTCTTAGGGAAATTGAGCTGGAGGATTCTTAATAATCCCGATATACTTCTCTCGCGGGTGCTCTTAAGGAAGTACAGCTCTACGGAAAGTTTTCTAGATGTCACGGAAAAATCAGCTATATCCCATGGCTGGCGCGGAGTTCTTATAGGCCGAGATTTACTTAAAGAAAACCTTGGATGGATAGTAGGGAATGGAACCTCCATTAGCATCTGGAATGAACCGTGGCTAAGTCTCTCGCAGCAACTATCCCCAACTGGCCCAGCCACGGAAGAAACAAGTAACTTCACTGTCTCTGATCTCTTCAATGAACATGAAAGAACGTGGAATGTGACTACGATCAAACGAGTCCTACCTCAGTGGGAGCAAAGCATTGTCAATATTAAGCCTAGTCTATCAGAGGCGCCAGACAAGCGAATATGGCTAGGTACAAATAATGGCATTTACACTACAAATTCTGGCTATCACATAGCGCTCAAGAGGAGAAGGGAATTGGATAAAATACAAACCAGGAGCGATCAGATTCAATGGTCTAAAGGAGTGTGGAATCTACAAATTGCCCCTAAGGTTAAATTTTTTCTGTGGAAGACTTTCCAACAAGCGTTACCTGTAGGAGAGGTGTTGGTGCACCGCCACATCTTGAGTGATAATCTATGTAAGAGATGCGGCACACCAGAATCTATTAATCATCTTTTCCTCCACTGCAACTTCGCTCGTGAAGTATGGAGAGCAGCTCCGTTTGCGGGTGCTGTGGATATAAGCGGATTGATAGATTTAAAGGATGTGTGGCTGAATCTGTGCGGAAAAACTTGCTTACCTCCTACAGGTTTAACAGAAGGCTCGCTAGCCCCATGGATATTGTGGCAAATCTGGAGTGCAAGAAACCAGATAATTTTCAACGGAAAGAACTGGACGGCTGAAGAATCACTAACGAAGGCTATTGCTCGAGAATGGAATCAAAGTCAAGTAAAGCCACCAGCATCGACAAAGAAAGCTCTGTTCGGACCACCTCCTCCTCAAGATTGTCTCACAGTGCATACTGACGCAGCTTGGAAAGCATCCTCTCAGATGGCGGGTTTAGGCTGGATAATATCGAACTCTTCGAGTACCTCTTCATTCTCAACTTGAAAGTTTGTTTGAAAAACCTATAACATTCCAGAGTATTTATATCTCAATATCGCTTAGAATACATAAGATGATAATAGACGATTCTGTTATTTTTTAGAAGGTACAGTGTCAGGGAGGAAGTAAACACTTGCGACAAAAAAACCACAAAGAAAGATGGTTTTTTACTTTGCGATCACGGTGAACTACAAACCCGCTGCTTGTCTCTCTATTTATAGACCCACCTTTTATCAGAAGAAGCAGAGAGCAAAAACACAAACAAACAAAGCAAATGGTGGTTGGAACTGTGATTCGAGTGGTTCTTAGGCTATCCACGATGTTTGGTCCTGTCTTGAAGGAGATCACGAAGGTGATGTACAAGAAAGTAAAATGTATTCTTCTATTTTCTCGTATTCAATCTTCTCAGTGTTCTTCTATTTTTTCCATTTTGATTCTCTAAATATGATCATTATTTTCTAGGTTTGGTGGTGGACGTTTCTGTCGATGTTCTCAAATCATCCCGCTTGTTCATTAAACGTTTCTTCCGAACATTGGTTGAAGCGGTTTGGAATAGAGTTCTGGAAGAAGATGTCCAGGAGAGGATCTGGGATAAGGTTGACCAGTGGAAGATGGAAAAGGAGGAAGAAGAAGAAAGGAAGAAGCAAGGTGAGGAGGAGAAGAAAGAGATGGTCATATGCAGGAAACTCCATTGCTTCTGGAATATAATGCTTAGATTTGAGAACCAGTGAGCTTATTGGGTAACTAACAGCGTTAACCTTCTACAGAGTCCCACTATAGTATTCATTGATTGATTATTTATTCGTGTTTCCATGAATAATAATGTATGATCTAACGTGGCATTAAATTTTTTCTAATGTTTTCCTAATTTGTACATATTTTTTGCTAAATTTTATTTTCCTCTATAAATAGTAATACCAATCAATGAACAAAAATTCTATCTTATGATTCTTTTCAATCATAACATTACCTTATTCATTATATTATTTGATTTAAATGTAAAACATTTTTTAAATCAAAGTTCTCACACATTCTATTAAATATAATCCGTCCATGAATCTATTCAGAACATTCAAGCGTGTGTTCTTAATGTATTGTAAAGAAACTGTGACACCCCGATTTACATATAATAATAAAAATAATGCGATGAATAATAATATCTGAATTCTCCATTTATAAATATTTGAAAGTCAACGTACACGCTGGAATTCCTGTAAATAAAATAAACGTCTGAAATATAAATAACATAAACGATATATAGAAGCCCAAAGGCCCAAAAACGATAAAACGATAAAAGTGATAGAAGTCCAAAGCCCGATAGTAGTAAAAACCCAAAAGCCCAAAAGCCCAAAAGCACCGGTCCGATATAATCACTCCTGCTCATCGGTCTCACCTGGGAAAGAAGGAGGGGTGAGCGATAGGGGAATCGCCCAGTGAGGTATGTGATGCTAAACCGCAAACCACAAACCACTGACTCAGTTCATAGCACTACAATTATGTAGGCCTAGCTCTAGCATGAGACAATCACGGTACCTATTACACCACACAGAACAATCAATATATGTCCAGTGGACTAGACATGCTACAACCAATGTGATGATATCATACCGCATTTCCTCATAAGGATATAAATATATATAACTCTACAAGCGTCGTAAGTACAGTAGTCCACTCTGTACCCCTGCAATCTCCACAAACAAGTGGCCTAGTACAAACGTCTCTGTACCCCGCTAAACATACGGCCTAGTACAGATATCTCCGTACCCTGTGATCTCTCAAACAGGCGGCCTAGTACAAACGTCTATGTACCCCGCAAATCCCGCGGCTAGTGCAGACACCTCTGCACCCCGCAATCTCAACACATGGACTCACATATATACATATATATATATATATATATACATATATATACATATAACAGTTCTTAACATCAAATCATTTCAATCAATCGTTGAATCCTCTATTATCCTATTTCCGGTTTAACAATCAATATCAATAATGAACAACCAAGACTCTAAAACAGACTCGATTCACAGAGACGGATCATGTTTCGAAACTAAACTTTCCATAATAGTAGTACTAAACTAGCTCGGGATTTAAACGAAGAAGCCCTTACTTTAGCAATGAAGAGAAGTGGTATCTATGAACTCCAGCTGCTCAAATAGACTCCAAATCTGAAACCATGGCAAAAAATCGAGTGAGAACGCTCTTCGAACGGTTTAAAACGGGTCCGGTCGAAGTCTGCGGAAAAATCAACTCGCTGGTCAAATGTCAACCCTGTCAACCCGGTCAATCCTTGACCAGAAATCAATTTAACCTAACCGGCCGGTTAACCCTAACCGATTTCGAATTTAATTTAAACCGGTCAACGAGTTGACTCACCGAGTCACCGGCGAGTCACGGCGGCCGGCGGCCGGCGGCGTTCCAGCGGCGAGTCACGGTCAGCGGCGGCGAGTCACGGCGGTCCGGCGGTGGTCTGGCGGCGGAGGAAGGTGGCGAATGCGGTGGTGACGACTTCCGGCGGCGGCGCGTGAACTCACGCGCCCGCAGAGACGAAACTTCTGGAGGCTCTAGCGGTTTCGTCCGGACTCCAATTGTGGCGTGGTCGGTGGCTAAGGCTTCGTCTCGACGAGGGGAACACGATGGTGGCTTTCCATGCGCGAGATTCTCAACGGTTAGAGAGATATGTCCGATTTACTGAACGGGCGAAAACAAAGCTCAAGAAGGTGGCGGTTTCCGGCGATTCTCAAGCTTGGCGAAGTTTCGGCGTACGGTGGCTCCGACGATCTTTGGTGGCTCCACTTCAAAGGTTTCCCATCTTTTCTTGTTCTTGAACTCTCTCTCTTTTTCTCTTTTTCTCTTTTTTTTTTTTTTTTTTTTTCTAACTTCTGATTTTTTTTCTCTTGCAGGAGGATAAAACAATGAGGATGGAGTATTTATAGACAAAAAATTTTAGGCCTTGATGTATTGCTCGGATCTTAGCCGGCTAACGAGTTCCAAGACCGGAATCGGGTCGTTACAGAAACATTTTTAATTTCCAGAACCTTAACGCAACAACAGCTACAGTGTTCGTAACAGACCGTGCGCATATACATGATCCAGACACTTTCTGGTGGATTTGATGGTTGGAGTGTCGGAATCAAAGAAGAAGGTTGTGTGGATGTCATTCGACGTGTAGGACGATTCTATCATTTCAAACCTCGCCAAGTGAACGTTGAGGGTATATCTCTTAACGACGGGACCAGAGATTCAGAAGGATGTCGCGTGGCAGCTGGTTTGGCTCAGGAATCGCGGGTAGCTGGTTTCTGTCAGTCTGACTCGTGAAGGGTCATCGATGGCCAGCTTCGAGGATGGAAGAACTGCTCTTCAGTTCGGACAAGCGAAGCTACATTAATATCACCAAGTAGGTCAATTTCAGGGGAAGTTGTTCTCTGGTTCTCGGAGACAGAGAATGAGGAGGCTTGAGCTTTGTCATCTGGTCAACGTAGGAGTTCGTTTCTTAGCGATTCATGTGTTGAAGTGAAGCATTCGCAGTACCGGATAAGTGCCTTATCTGGTAGCTCATTTTGTCTTATCTTGGAGGAGGAGCTGGAGTTGGAGCGTTAACTGGAAGCTAAAATCTCAACTAGACTTTTCATGAGATGGTCGGAAGTTCAAGGATTCCTTTAACCTCTGGTTTCAGATCCTATTGAGTTGTGCATCAATCCCTTGCAAGGCTAAACAGCCTTAGTTCCTGGTAAGTTTGAATCTTCTGAGGTGGAAACGCACCCCTTTATATTATAGCGGTTGGTCTTGCACGAAACTCCAACCTGTCGGTACCAACGGCTCCACTCCAGACTGTTAATAGAATTTGAGGATTTTGAGCTGGTTATAGGATAGTTTTGTAGTCTTGTATTGTAATACAGTAATAGAACTAGGTGTTAAAAGGTCGGTTCATCATGTGTCTTAGGGTGAATTTGTCCCGAGTGGACAAAAGTACAATGGAGGTTTGATTAGTAGCATAAGATGATACTAGATCACTCCATTGTTTTGCTGTTGAATCTTGTTTGAGGTCTAATCACGTTAACAATTCTTTAGTGAATGATAAGTTTGAAGTTCAGCCAAAAAGAAATCTGGGAAATTTGGTATGTTCTTTAGGCATTTTTTGTTTGAGACTCGAGGAGCTTCCTTGTACTTGTTGTACTACACATGTACATCATCATGTACGCAACCCTTGAAGTTTCTTCTTACACAAGCAACATGAATCCTGAACAGACTACTTCCTAGGCCATACCCCATATATAATATCTTCTTTTACGACAAATTAAATTCATAATATCAAACAAACTGATAATATCATTTTTTTATTAGTGTTTCAAAACACTAACAAAATTATTGTTGTCTGTTTTATCAAGATTATCTATATTTTGTTTTGTCTACTTATAGAAAAACTCACAAGCCTACTAATATAATATGGCTTTATGAAAAAGTCATACGAACAAACAAACAAGGAAAAAAAACGAAAAATTTGGGTTATAATCTAGGGTTGGGCATAAAATCCGTAACCCGAAATCCGAACTGAACCCGAACCGAAAAACCCGATCCGTACCCGATCCGAAATGTAAAAAATACTTCAATGGATCTTGTAAGGTGTTATAAAACATATCCGAACCCGAAGTGTTATTAACCGAACCCGAACGGATAACCAAAAAATCCGAAAAACCCGAAACCCCGAAAAAATATCCGAAGAAACCGATCCGATTGTCTAAATTAATATACAATATAAATATTTGAAACATAAATATGTACTTCAAATATTCAATTTCATATTTATTTGGTTATGATACCTAACAATAAGTATTTAAAATTTAAATAAATACCTTAAATACTCCATTATATACAAAGAAATATATATTTCTTATGTTTTATTTTTGAATTTTAGATTTTACTTTGGATATATCTGAACCGATTCGGGTTATCCGATATAACCCGAATCCGAATGATATATGGTTACTTTGGATATATCTGAACCGATCCGAAACAGTAGTGTTATATACGAATCTGATCCGTACTTGTAAATTTACTAGAATGAGACCTAGAGAGTGTTACAAAATAGAACCGAAATCCGGAAGACCCGATCCGAACCCGAACGCGCAGGCCTAGTATAATCAATCAACCGCTGATCACAATTCTAAATTAGTAAATCCTTTATATTACGAATATTCCAGCTGGAGAAACTTGTCCTCCGGTACACCGAGAGCTCAAAACCTCAATGCTTGTCGATTTATGTTGCGCGTCTATATTATCCTCCATTATTCTCACCGATCTACACTCTTTACTACAAAACCCTCTAACTCCTCTGCACATTCAATAACAGAAACATCAGTGAATCAATCCTCACTTCTTTTTTTTTGACAAATCAATCCTCACTTAATATGGAGTATTAATGTAAAGTTGTGTCTCAAGTTTAACACAAGAAAAAAAGACACGTGGGTAGAGGAGCTTACTTGTACATGTAAATGTCTTTGCCTCGAAGTTTCTTCTTACACAAGCAACACAAACTCAGAAACTCTTGAGAATCTTTCATCAACACATCTCTCTTCTTCGCCGCTGATTCTTCAGCTGTTTCCGTCGATTTGTCCAATCTCCGCTCACGACGATCACCCTCCGATCGATCGTCACGAAACTCAAACTTTTCGTCGTTGTAATAAACCTTGCTCACGCCATCACGACGACTCGTGACGCAAGTGTATTCCTCAGAGAGTTCAATCTCCGCCTGAAACTGATTTCTCCGGGGACAATGAACCGGGTTTGATCTGTTCGAACCGGAACCAGAGTAGTAAACCGGGTTTTGTCTCGGCGACGAGATCTCTTGCCGGTTGAGCCTCATGATGCTTCCAGATTTCTCAAGCGCAGCGACGATGCCTAACCCCACTCCACCGTCATCGTACCGCTTTGTGCTACCAGGCGACGGCAGCTTCATATCTAAGGGACCTCTCGGGCTCGTCGTGAAGTTTCCCGGCGAGATAATGGATCTGTATCCCGGGACAACCATGTGGGAATTGCTTAGAAGCATAGTAAAAAGCTTTAAAAGGAGGAAGCTATATGGAGGAAGAAGGGCAATGTAATAAAGAAAGGTTATAGGATGAGTTTTTGATTGTGAAGAAGGAAAGAAGATAACTTGGAGAACCTAAAGAGTAAAGACGTAGAGCCCCTTCGCATATCCGCATTTTTACTGGTCGGATATTCGCATTTTTCTTGAAAATCTCCTTAAACGGCATCTATGTACGCTTATTATTAAACTCTTATCATCCGTATGCTAATTTATTTTTATTACTGACTCTGTTTCATATTAGTCGGTGTTTAAGGTTTTTGCACAATTATTAAAAAATTGTTAATTTTCATTCATTTTACATTAATTAAACTTAATCAAACCAATAAAATTGTTTGATAAAATATAATTGGTCAAAAACACCAACAACATTACTCCAATTAAAATTTTACATAGAAATCTGAAAACATTATTTAAGCTAAAACTAAAACAAAACCTTAAAACACCAGTTAAAATGAAACATCTAAAGAATTATTTCCATCTATGTCTATATATTTACGACCAGGGTTTAATATTATTATTTTGGTAATTTGAATTTTAATAGTGGCTACTATGTCCTACATAATCTGGTAACAATATTAGATTACGTGTGTTGAATCATTTTCCAATTCATGTTCGATTAGTCGTTTGTTTTAATTGGTTAATTTAGTATAGTTTTGTAATAGAACGTCTATGCCCAAGAGAAGAAATGTGAAAAGTACGTGATCTTGTTTTTATCTCGTCTCCAAGGGTAGCAACAAAGAAAGAAGTTTAGGATAATTAATTTTATTAGAAAACAAATACGTGTGGTTTTGCAACATTGACTTCATGATCAACAGTTCCAACTTCCAAGACAAAGACTTGTGGATAATTTTTATTTATTTATTTATGAGTTAATGATATTGGAATTCTAAGAGCATCATTATCTCAAGCTCTTAAATAAGTCTCGTAGAATAATTGTGATTTAAAAAAAAAATTGTGATATATACAAGAAACGTCTCCTAATTAGATATCACTAGAAGTGCCTCTTCTCTTCATCTAACTCTTCCTCTCCATGTCTCTACCGTTTCCATCTCCTTTCTCTCTTCATATTCAATAGGTTTAATCTTTGGAAGGTTCTGAAACGAAACACAAAATGGCATCTTCTTCTAGATCCCAATCTGGGTTTTGTCCTCTCTCGTCGTGTTTATCTCTCGGTAACTTCGTCGAACGGTGTTGATTATATCTTCAATTGCATGATTAGATTTGATCTAGATTCTTATGTAACTCGATCGTTTGTTTGTGATTGCGAGATCAAGAATCGTAAACAGAGCACACAAGATTTGTTAACCCGGACTTCGTTTCCTACTGTCTGGGGAGAGATCGAAACTCTCAAGCAACTTCACTAGAATCAGTATAAAGTTCTGGTAACAACAATACAAGTCTCGATCTAAACACACCGGAGAAGACGCGCTGTTTGTTACCTCCGAAATACACCACCGGTAATCAGATCCTGTTACAGTGACGTCACCGGAGTTTCTTCTACTCCAGTTCTCCGATCAATCGCTCAGGTGAAACTCTTTCTCCTCGTTCTCTCTTTCTGTGAATCGCCTCTTCTCAGCTGATCTTAGTCTGTTACTGGTTCGCAGTCACACCGAAGAAGATAATGTCGTTAGGCCAATATAACCGTCAAAACGACGTAGCAGCAAGATTGGGCTTTAGTCAGTTTCGGCCCAAACGAAGAAGGCACTGTTGATGGACTTTACGGAAATGACCGGAGTCAAGCCCAAAACCCACAAATCTCCACCTCTTGACTTCGGGCAAGGTTCGTGAAAGCCCCTCAGAAGTCTTCTGTCTTTTCTCTCTCTTGCCGCCGCTTTGCCCCTCCATCTCTATAGACGAGCTCTGACATAAACCACTGAGAAAAACTCACCTTTCTCTGGTGAAACACTTCCCTGTTAACAAGGTAATAACCTCTGACTCTTCTTTCCTGATATTAACCTGAGAAGTCAAAACTGATGATCTATCGGTCTTCACTGAAGACAAAAGACACACCCTGAAAACCTTTTCTTTTACTTTTCATGTTTTCGATCTGGGTTTCCACAGCTTGAAGAACCCAGAAAAAAACACCACCACGTTTCCTTTCTAAGGTAACAACTTTCTCAGGCCCTTTTTTATTATTATTCATAACACATTTGATAACTTCAAGGACGTATACTGACCACAGACTTTCCTTTCTCTGTTTCTGAGTTTGCAGACCTGACAAACCAAAACTCAAAACACCCACGACGGAAGAATCTCAGATACTCTACCTGAAGCCACAGAACACTGCTGAACAAAGAAACAATCGTTCACCGACGACTCCACCTTAACCCTCACCACCAGAGATCGATATTGATCTCTCCTTCTGTACGGGTAACTCCCTCTCTATAATCTGAAGTTTACAAATTCTTTTACAGATAGCTCAGATGTCTTACAGAACACGAACCATCTCTCCTCTGTTTCTGTATGTTGAGGCGCTTATAGAGTTACCCGGAGCCGATCATCATCCTTAGCAGATGTTGAGAAGTTCACAGCAGAGCTGTAACTTAGTACCAGGTTCACATTTCGTCAGAAAATCTGCAGTATTCTTAAATGTATGTATCTTCGCTAGGTTGACGATTCGCTTAGATACAATATCCATGATTAAATTGAACTGTGTATCCATGTGCTTAGTTCTCTCATGATGTACTGCATTTTTAGATAGGGCTATTGCACTTTGAGAATCACAGTGTATCCTTACACTGTCTTGTTGGTAACCTAGCTCTGTAATGAAATTCCTTAGCCAAATAGCTTCTTTGACAGCCAATGTTAGAGCCATAAACTCTGCTTTGGTGGTGGATAAAGCCACCACTGACTGTAGTCCTGACTTCCAGGACACAATATTTCCCCCAACTTTAAACACAATTCCTGAGACTGATCTTTGCTTATCCAAATCCGCAGAATAGTCTGAGTCTGAATAACCCTCCACCTTGAACTCTGTAGACTTCTTAAATGTCAAACACTGATCGTAGGCTCCAGATACATATCTTAAAACCCATTTAACTGCTTCCCAGTGTTCCCTGCTAGGATAAGACATAAAACGACTGATGAATCGCACTGCAAAACCCAAATCTGGCCTTCAACCAACCATTGCATACATCAAGCTTCTAACCGCACTTGCATATGGAACATCTTTCATATGCTCATACTCTGCAGCTCTTTCCATAGGATGTAGACTCCTTAGTTTGAAATGAGAAACCGTAGGTGTAACCACTGATCTAGCGTCAGACATTCCAAAAGTGTTTAGAACCTTCAGTAGATACTTCTCTTGTGATAACACTAGAATTCCCTTCTTCCTATCTCGAGTGATATCCATTCCAAGAATTATAGAGGCTTTCCCTAAATCTTTCATTTCAAACTCTCCACTCAAACTGTCCTTCAGAGACTGAATCGCAGATTTGTTTCCAGAGGCTATGAGCGTGTCATCAACATAGAGTAGTAAATAAACTACCTTCTTTGTGTTGATGTCATTCATGTACACACATGAGTCAAACTCGCTTCTGATGAACATCTGCTTCTTCATAAAACTATCAAATTTCAGATTCCACTGTCTCGGTGACTGTTTCAGACCGTAGAGATACTTCCTTAGTAGACATACCTTGTCCTCATTTCCTTTTACAATAAATCCCTCAGGATGTTCCATTAGAATCCTTTCTTCTAAGTCACCATGTAGAAAGGTTGTCTTAACATCCATCTGCTCTAGCGCCATATCGAAATTTACCACCAGTGATAAGAAGCTACGAATCGAAACATGTTTAACCACTGGTGAGAAAATTTCATTATAGTCTATTCCTTCCTTTTGAGAGTATCCTTTAGCTACAACCCTTCCTTTAAACCGCTTGTCTTCCACTCCTGGAATACCCGATTTTAGCTTAAAGATCCATCTGCATCCAATCGTCTTTTGATCCTTAGGTCTCTCAATCAAGTCTCATGTTCTATTCTTTTCCAGAGAAACCATTTCTTCCTTAGCTGCATTATCCCAAAACTTCCTTTCTTTAGTCTTCATTGCTTCGGCATAGGACCTTGGCTCATCAATATCTAATTCTTCAGCAACACTGAAGGCATAAGTAACCAAACTCGCATCATCAAATCTCGATGGTTCTTTAACATTTTGTCTTCTTTCTCGGTCTCTGGCTAGAACATAGTTATCCAATGAGACATCTCCAGAGCTTACCACAATACCACCATCTGGTTCTGAATCTGAGTCTCCATCTGATTCTGACCCCTGTGAGCTTTCATTATCATATTCAATCATATTAGACGTCTCTCCAGTTTCAAAATTTCCAGATGAAGGTCCCTGAATCAAATCATCACTGAAACTGACTCGCTTTCCTTCTTTCTTTGACTCTGATCTAACCCTTTCAGTGTTGTTATCATTTGAGCTTTTAGATGTGTCTTTAAACAGTTCTTGCTCATGAAACACAACATTCCGACTGGTGGTACACTTTCCTTCTTCCTGAATCCAAACTCTGTAGCCTTTGACCCTAAACGGATAACCAACAAATACTCCCTTTATAGCTCTAGGACTTGTCTTTTCTTGAACCTTATGTACGTATGCAGAACATCCAAATCTTCTTAGATGAGACAAATCAACCTTGCCTCCTGACCATCTCTCTTCTGGTAATTCAAAATCAATACTTGAGCCTAGTGTTCGGTTGATTAGATAAACCGCTGTAGAAGTAGCCTCACCCCAAAATTCTGAACCCAAACCCGTCTCTGCTAACATGCTCCTAACCTTATCCATAATTGTTCGATTCATTCTTTCAGAAGCCCCATTCTGTTGAGATGTATAGGTGCAGGTGCGGTGTCTTTTAACCCATGTATCCTTGCAGAGTTGATCAAACTTGTGATTTCAGAATTCTAAACCATTGTCGGTTCTGAGACACTTGAGCTTATTTCCTGTTTGATTCTCTACCTCTATTTTCCACTCCTTGAACCTTTCAAAAGCTTCATCCTTGGTTCTTAGAAAATAAACCCAAACCTTCTTAGAGTAATCATCAATGAAACTCACGAAATACTTACAACCACCAAGTCTTTCTGGAGTTGAAGGGGAACCCCAAAGATCTGAATGAACATAGTCAAGAATCCCTTTGGTTGTATGCTTAGCCTTCTGAAAACTTTGTTTGTGAGACTTTCCCAAAACACAGCTCTCGCAAAACTTTAAGTCTTCAACGTCCTTGATTTGAAAATAACCTTTGTTGACCAGAGCATTCATGTTTGCTAAACTCATGTGTCCAAGCCTTGAGTGCCACAGATCAGTAACGTTTGGCTCTGCTCTTCCAATATTGGCTTCGGCTTTGGACACATCACCAATCAGATAGTATAGTCCATCTTGATACCTTCCAGAGATAACCTTTTCTCCGTTCTTGTAGAAAATAATCCTATAGTCTTCACCCTTGTTGGAACATCCAGCTTTTTCAAGCATACCATAGGATATTAGGTTTCTGCTTATTCTTGGCATGTATCGAACATCCGTAAGTATAACCTCCCTTCCATCTGAGTTACAAATCTTAATCTTCGCAATACCTTTAACTTCGCAATGAGTGTTGTTAGCCATTAGGACCTTTCCACCATCATGCTCTTTGAAATCAAACAACTCCTCCTTCTGTGGAGTCATGTGAAATGAGCAGCCTGAGTCTAGAACCCACTCGTTCTTGGAGTCTTGAGTGCTCACAGTAAGCACTAGAGGTTGCTTGGGTTCTGACACAGAGTTAGCTGAATCACCATTTCCCTGTTGTTTGTTGTATCTTTGGGGACACTCACGCTTCCAATGGCCATCTTTGCCACATATAAAGCACCCAGTCTTCTGCTCCTTATTATACCTTGGTTTAGATTTGGATCTGTAATCTCTAGACTTTGATCTTCCTTTATTAGGACGGTTGTTGTTCCTATCACCCTTCTTGCTAGACCTCCCTCTTGATTCGACATATAAGCCTTCTGAACTAAACTTTCCTTTGTTCAATAGACCTCTCTGCCTTAACTCAATCTCCTTTGAGTAAGATGAAGCAGTTACTTCTCTAACTGTAAGAGTCTCCTTGCCAGTTCCATATTTTAGAGTATGCACAAGAGCTTCATACTGAGCTGGAAGACTCGTTAGAAGCTGTATAGCTTGGTCTTCATCACTCACATTTATGTTGAGACTGGCTAGATCTCCTACTAGCTTGAGAAACATATCCATATTCTCTTCCATACTTTTACTCTCCTCCATCTTAAAGCTAGCAAACTGTTGCTTTAGATAGATCATGTTAGGTAGAGACTTGGTCTGATAATCTCGTTCAAGAGCTTTCCACATGCCATAAGCAGTACGCTCATGCATGACTTTCCTTAGTATCATATCGCTAAGACACGTTCCAGTGAGATTCTTCACTCTAGTATCTTTAGCAACCTTAACTGGATCCAAGACTGGTTCAGCTCCTTCTTCAAGCTTCTCTGAGTCCTTGTAAAGAGTAGCATTTTCATCAAGAGCCAATGCTAGCCCCTGGATCTCAAGCTGACCAAGAAGCTTATACTTCCACATCCCAAAGTCACCTTTTCCATCAAACTTATCCATCTCGAACCGACCTCGAGTAGGATCCAGCTCCGTAGTTATAGTCATCCTCCTTGATTAACCTCAATCAATCCAATCAAGCACCAAACCACAGATCTGATACCACTTGTTGATTATAGCTTCGATTGCTTGATTAGATTTGATCTAGATTCTTATGTAACTCGATCGTTTGTTTGTGACTGCGAGACCAAGAATCGTAAACAGAGCACACGAGATTTGTTAACCCGGACTTCGTTTCCTACTGTCCAGGGAGAGATCGAAACTCTCAAGCAACTTCACTAGAATCGGTATAAAGTTCCGGTAACAACAATACAAGCCTCGATCTAAACACACCGGAGAAGATGAGCTGTTTGTTACCTCCGAAATACACCACCAGTAATCAGATCCTGTTACAGCGACGTCACCGGAGTTTCTTCTACTCCAGTTCTCCTTCTGTGAATCGCCTTTTCTCAGCTGATCTTAGTCTGTTACTGGTTCGCAGTCACACCAAAGAAGATAAAGCCGTTAGGCCAATATAACCGTCACAACGACCTAGCAGCAAGATTGGGCTTTAGTCAGTTTTCAGCCCAAACGAAGAAGGCACTGTTGATGGACTTTACGGAAATGACCGGAGTCAAGCCCAAAACCCACAAACGGATCAAAGACGCATGTCGTTTCCTCGTCTCTGCTGTTCTTGGCACAATTCTCTCGGCGATCTTGACCTTCTTCTTCGCTCTAAGTCTGCCTCTCGTCTTCTATGCACATTTCAAAACTTGTTCTTTCCGTCTTTGTATCCCAGTTTAGTCACTGTGGGGGTGAAAAGTATATTCCTTTTGGATTGATTTGATCAATTAAAGTCTTGGCTCTTGGGGTTTATGTAAAGCTGATAAAGTTGTTTCCTTTTTGATCTTCTTTTTCAGTGGGAACATTGCTTGGAGCAGTCACAGGAGCTTTGATAGGCCATAAAACAGAGAGTGGTTTCATCTGAGGAGCTGCGGTTGGAGCCTTCTCAGGAGCTGTTTTCTCCATCGAAGTCTTTGAGTCGTCTCTTACTCTCTGGAAATCTAATGAGTCACGTTTCGGTTGCCTCCTCTGCTTAGTGAGAGCTGAGATCCTTTCTTTAATTCTTTGAAACCACTCCTTTGCCAAATTGGAGTCTCACAAAGTTTGCTCCTTTTTTTATTGCTGCGATAACCCTTTTCAAGTGTCTTGCTTTGTAGCTGTAACTCGAGTATCCTACTGAATGAAGTCTTGTTTCTATTAAAGCTCCAATCTTTTTATACTTGTAGTACAAATTTCACATAATGGTTTCCATTGTCCTGCAGGTTTCACATAAATTGTTTTCCTTAAAGTCTTTTCTTTTCTTGTGTTTAAGGTCTTGTGCTCTGCTTGGAAAGATGATGGAACCACTGTCTTTAGTGATTTAACATATGGGTTTACGTGTTTCTTGAAGATATGGATAGATCCATAAGTTTTTTTTTGTTCTGTTTTTATTGCATTCACTGGCTTTATGAAGAGAGCTTGCGTGAGTTTTTTGTCTTTCTCACTCTTTCTGTGTTTGATGATTATGTAGATGATGCAATGGCGATATCCTTCTTTTTGGTGTAAATTCTCAGCGAGTAAAGATGAACAAAGGCAGCAGCTTTAAGCTTGACAACGATTACGGTTTGTCTTTCTTTCTTAGGTTTATGAGCATGTACATATATGTGTTTGGTGTCCATATCTGATTCTTCGAGATGTTTTTTTTTTGTGTATAGAAAAGAGGAAAGCTGAAGCTGATAGGATCAGGGAGAAGTACCCTGATAGAATCCCGGTATGCCCTGTTTCTTGTAAAGGTTTCATCTTTATGCTCTATGCTCTGTTTCTTGATTCCACGTGCAAGAACATGATCTTTGGTGAAAACCCATTGGACCCTTTAGCGGAATGGTTGTATTCATGTGTTTGTTTAATAATGTAAAGTAAGACTAATATGAAATATTCTCTTCATTAGCATTATTTTTCTTTGTCATTCAACGATTCCCTCTTAGCTTCTCCATGGCTTGCATCTCCATCATATTTCTGATGCTGCCACCCAAGTCTAGGACTGATCTTGTAAGAAGAATGATTGTTCCATCTTTTTTTTAATATGTTTGTTGTTTTTGTTTCAGTTGTGACAATTCGAACATAATATTACTCTATATATGTAATATAATAAATAAAATTGAACTAAGGAAAATGATGTTGAACAAAAGATATATCTGTTTATTTGCATGTAAATGTTCTCGGTGTAGTGTTTGTTGTTGGATCATGAACTAATCTCTTTATATTCAAAGTTCATATAAAGTTTCACAACACTCTTGTTCTCTCTTTAATCACCATTCACCTTTTTGATTCACAACATCAAATTATATTCACAACACTCTTGTCCTTTCTTTTTTATAAAAATCTAAAACAATTGCTACACATATTTTAATAATATTTGTTTTTATGTTTTTATTTCAAAATCTATGTCTAAAATGTTACTTCCTATGTTTCTAAATATAAGATGTTTAGATAGAAACAAACATATTAAGAAAACTATTTTTTGTCTAGAAAATATCAATAAAATTATAAATTAATGATATTCAACCAATTACAAAATAAAATATTAAAATATGATTGGGTACACAGTTTTTAATAAAGTAAAAGTTACCTAGGAAAATGAAAATATCTTATATATTGGAACATCAAAATTATGTAGAACATCCTACATTTAGGAACAGAGGGAGTATCTTTTAATATGTTTTATTTAATCAATAAATTATTAAATTTTAAGTTTAATAAAAAAATATTTAATAATTCTTTTCAAGAACCTTTAATTAAGAGATTTGCATTGAAACACATAAATGTTCAGGTCTTTTAACGGAGTCTCTTAACATACATTTATTGTTTAAAAGTATTAAAAAATAAATAAGAGATTCTAAATGAGTACGCTGGATAATGATGTTCTAATAGAATAATAATTAGATGCTGATTTCAATACTTAGACTAGCGAATATACATTTTGTGAATGTACGGGAAAAGATTTAAGGAGGAAAATACGAGTTTGCTTTTTCTTTTTTTTTATGCGACACAATCATAGATGAATCAATTACATGTCTGAAAAGACCACTGGTTCCAAAAAAAATTGCATGTTAATTTTGTTGAGATCCGTACAGATTTAATCTCCAGAACTTTAACCGGAGTTATGGACTAAAAACTAACCCTCCGTTAGTAAGGGTTTAAATTTAATACTGCTTTTGGACTATGCATGTGTGTTGGACTTTTGATTAATGAGAGTTGGTTCTCAGAACAAAAAAAAAATCACCTATATTATTAAAAAAAAAGTACCCATTTGAAAATGTTTTTACTTCATTAATTAAACTTCTTTTTTTTTACTTGTCTATTTTCAGTTGCATTTATGAAATATCCTAAAACGAATAAAATTGCCTAATTTATTACTTGTCTTTTCAGTTACATTAATGAAATATGCTTAAATGAATTTAAACTTCTTATTTTATTGTTTGTCTTTTTCAGTTACCTTAAAGATATATCCTTAAATAAATTTAGACATAATGTCATTTAATCAACCAAAAAAACTCATGAGTTATCCTTATGTGCATAATTTTAATAATGGAGATTTTTAAAAACGTGCATCATTAAAATGTTATATAAAACATGCAGCACTAATATATAACATGCATCAATAAAACTAGAATTTGACTCACACAATTGTACGAATATTATTTTCAGTTGATTAAATTTAAAAATAATTATTTATTCAAAAAATATTTAAGAATGACTATGTTTTTAAAAATTATATGGTATTATTTGCTCATAACTCATTTGTCATTTGATAAATTGTTAGAAATAAAATTTTAGCATAAT
>NC_027752.1:9396234-9402786 GCF_000695525.1 Brassica oleracea var. oleracea
TGTCATTTGCTAAATTTATGGTTTTTATTTATATTTTTTATTATTTAATTATAATATTTTCATTTTATATTTGAAAGATAAATGAATTTTCTTTCAAACAATATTTTTGTAAATGTATTTTTTAAAAAATAATCAATTAAAATTGTTATTATCATTGAATATCATTATTTTTGACATAATTTGAGTTTTCGTTTACATCAAAACTTATCATATTTTAGGATAATTTTAATTTAAAATGTAATTTTCATATTTTTCAAACAAATTCTAAAAATATTTTTTAAATATTTTGTTATAATTGTTAAAAAAAAATATTGAGTTACATTTCAAATAAAAAGGTAAAGATATTAAAAATATTCTAATTAAAATATGTAAAATTTAATATAGTTTTAAGAAAATGGTCAAAATAAAAAAAATTACACATAAAATAATCATAATTTTTGTTAACTGGGCGGATCATTATTTCCATGATATCGCACACGAAAGAAAAATTTCTGTTTTTAAAATTATCTAATTAACTCTATACTCATTTTTTATATTTTTTATATGATATCACACATTCGTAAAAAAATAGATAGTTTAAGATACAAAAAAATATTTACTTAATGAATATAATATGAACGAATATTAAAAATACATCATTTAATAAAATAAATAATTAAAAACTGAAAATTCATATCCGCGCTGATCAGGGTCTAGCGCGCGGGTCAGGATCTAGTTATTACTAAGCCATACAACAAATTTAGATAAGTTTTCGTTCATAAGTAAAAGTCAAACCGATTATGAAAATTATAGCTAGTTTTTTTGTTTGTACTGACCAATTTTTTAATTGAAAACAGAGAGACGATGTATATTATGAGAGTTTTTTTATAAAAAAATGAACTGAAACCTCTTGGAAACCAAACCGGATTATTCGTTGATTACAGAATCATCACACAATCAAAAGAAACCAAGTAACAAACTAAAAGTATGAACTCAACCCTACTTTAACATCTCTCTCTCTCTTCTACATTGAAGAGAAGTATGAACAAGAAGAAGACAAGAGAGTAAGAAAGATCAATCTGATGACTCGCTTGGTCCCGGAGACTGAGGTAATCCTGGTCCACCACCACCACCACCACTTGAGTTCAACACATTGTCTGGTGCTGAAGCTACGCTCAGTTTCAGTCCCTCTGGTACAAAGCTTCCAACAATGACCTATATATATAAAAACAACAACCAGAACCAAAGTCAAGTCTCTTGAAGGACTCCGTTAACTAACTCGACTATAAAGGGTTTGAGAAACGGAGTAAGTAACCTGGACTGGTGATCCAGCTACAAGCATTCCACCAACACAACCCCCCACAATCTTGAAATCAGGACCAGCCAGAGACACGTTCAAGTTACCAGTTCTGGTCACAGTACCATTACTCTCAGTATTCGAGAAAGTACCTGACATATTAGTGATAACATATGGGCCCTGGATATATAAACACAGCAAAAAAAAAAAACAGATCACACACAATACCTAAACAGAGCTCAAATCAGACCAAAAAGGACATGAAATGTTATACCTCATACTTAACTAATCCAAGAGAATTGTTAGATTGAAGCTCCGCAATAGATACATCTCCTAAAGCTGAGAGAACACAGACGTGGCGTGGTTCTTGATTCATAAACGCCACTAACTTGGCAGCTATGTCCTGAGTGAGTACAATGGAAAGATCATAACTTTTGAACTAAAATCTCTTAAAGGTTCAAGATTTGGTACGCAAAACACGTTACCTCTCCAGCATTGATGTTAATGACATGAGCTGTAAGCGATCCTTCTTGTCCTCCTGCACACACACAGACATTAACTGTAAGCAGTGATCACAAAAGGGTATCAAGAAAAGAAAGAAAGAAAGATGGAGTCCTTTGACCCGTCAGAATAAAACGACCTCTAGCAGGCGGGCCAGCATTTGCACCCCCGCCGCTATCTCCACCATCCGGAGGAGCGTACGCCCTCGCTCTTGCTCGTGCTAGTTGCTCGACCCCGAGTAGCATCCAAGGTTGTTGGACCGGGAGGGAGTTAGGCGCTCCGTCGAGCACGAGCGGGCCTGGTTGAGGCTGAGGCTGGCGCAGATCAGAACGGTTGTGCATGGCCTGAGAAGTTGAGGTGGGACCCGCTAACGGGGCGGCGGCGTTGCGATTCTGCTGTTGCTGGGTTTCTTTAGAATCCATGGAAGAAAAAGGAAGAAACTTTCTTGGAAAGACTCTGTTTTTGTGAGAAAGTGAAGGTTCTTTGAGCTAACATGAGTGTTCTTCAGATATAGATATATATATATATAGTAGTAGTAGTGACTAGTGAGAGACGCTTTTGTATTTTATTTTGATTTAGTTAGAAAAATTAAATAAAATAAATCATTGGCTTATGTGTTCAAAAAAAAATAAAATAATAAATCATTGGCTTAGGTGTTTTCACTTTTCAGGGGATTTATTTTTTTATCGTTTTTCATATTAATGAAATAACTATAAAGATCTTGTTTACTTTTAGGATATAGTTTGTTAATCTGCAGGAGAAGATTCAAGGAAGAAAATAACACAAACATTTATCAAAATTTTATTCAAATAAAAACGAATGCACATGAATTACTAAGAGAATAATGTATGTTTAAATTTGTCAAACAATAAAATTTAAGAAGAGAAAATGTATATACTATGTAGATTCCAAACTAATTGATAAACTTAACTTACTCATTTTTAATTCTATGAAATTTATGAATAAAAAAAGAAGAAGATAGACCAACATGAATGTCAAACTGATGTTAATACACAGAAAGATCCAACTTTATTTTCTGTAAATAAACAGAAATGTAACTTTCAACATCTGATTTCATATGAACAAGCTCCGGTTAACTTTTTTTTTTTTTTGTAACAAGCTACGGTTATACAATTATACCACTCGACCGTGTTATATCCATCCACTCTTCTTCTCACATACATGTCACGAGATTATTCCAATTCACTGGCCATGTGATTTGTAATTAGTTTTGAGGTTAATCAATGAGATGAGAATATAGAGAGGTACCTGAATATAGAACATCTAACGAATGGTATTAATGTCCACTTAGTGTGTTATCGTATAATTTAAGTAACCTAAAATTTCTATTTGGCTATAGGCGGTCTTGTCCAAGATTTTTTCTTTCCCACTGTTGAGATCAATTCGATTTGGTAGATTGCATAAAAATCTTGGACAATCTACCAAGTCGACTTGTTCGGCTTGTCAAACAATTTGCGGGTACAAATCATTTATGAAAAATAATAGCCAATATCAAGAAATACATACACTAATATCATCAACAATCATGTTAGTGAAACATCTAGACGGAATAATCCGGATCCGGTTAAGTACTATTCGTTTGCAAGGGAATCGAGAGCTTGCTGTATGGTTTGATTCGAGAGCTAATAGCTAGTTATTTGATTAATTCATTATAGTAGTAGCTTATTCTTTAAGACAAACATTCTTTTAAACAAAGAATCACTTGATGTAATCCAGTCTTTTGATTAAGCCATACAAATTTAGATAAGTTTTCGTTGATAAGTAAAAGTCAAAACAGATTATGAAACTATAGTTAGATTTTTGTTTTGTATTGACCAATTTTTTTATTGAAAACAAGGGAAGATGAACATTATGAGAAATATTTTTTTTTATATGAAACCTACTTGGAAACTAAACCGGATCATTTGTTGATTACAGAATCATCACACGATCAAAAGAAACTAAAGTAACAAACTTAAAATATGAACTCAACCCTACTTTAACATCTCTCTCTCTCTCTCTTTCTATTTTTCTAAAACAAAAAGCTACATCGAAGAGAAGTATGAACAAAAAGAAAACAAGAGAGTAAGAAAGATCAATCCACTTATGGACAATTCTGATGGAACAAAGAAGTCAACCCCTTGGTGAGAACCATTTTGCTTATTGAGGATTGTTGCCAGGCCAGAGGGGAAGATGGTGAGGTGGCTGTGGCGTAGAGTTTCCAAGAGATTTACTAGCATTTTCCTCTGATGACTCGCTTGGTCCCTGAGACTGAGGTAATCCTGGTCCACCACCACCATTTGAGTTCAACACATCGGCTGATTCTAAAGCTGCTCTCAGTTTCACTCTCTCTGGTTCAAAGGTTCCAACAATGACCTATATATATATATATATTAAAAAAGCAAAGTCAGTATCTTGAAGGGTTCCGTTCACCAACTCGACTATAAAGGGTTTCGTAACCTGGACTTGTGAACCAGCTACAAGCATTCCACCAACAAAACCCCCCACAACCATGAAATCAGGGCCAGCTAGAGACACGGTCAAGTTACCAGTTCTGGTCACAGTACCATTACTCTCAGTATTCGAGAAAGTACCTGACATATGAGTGATGACATAAAGGCCCTGCATGCATACATAAACAGAGCTCAAATCAGAGCAAGAAGCAAGTACTACTGCCTGCACAAGGACATGAAATGTTATATATACCTCAAGCTTAACAAGTCCAAAAGGATTGTGAGATTGAATCACCGCACTAGATACAGCTCCTGAAACTGAGAGAATACAGACGTCGCGTGGTTCTTGATTCACAAACGCCACTAACTTCATAGCTATGTCCTGGAGTACGTACAATGGAAAGATGATAACTTTTTTTAACTAAAAATCTTTTAAAGGCTAAAGATTTGGTACACACAAGACGAGACACATTACTACCTCTCCAGCATTGACGTTAATGACATGAGCTGTAAGCGGTCCTCCTCCTCCTCCTCCTACAGACATTAAGTGTAAGCAGACAAAAGGATAATCAAGAAAGATGGAGTCTTTTGAATGTTACCTGAAGCTTTGCGCGGCTGCTTAGTACGGGAGCCAAGAGGACGACCTTTGCGTTTAGCAGGTGGGCCAGCATTTGCACCTCCGCCATCAATGACATTGACATCAGGAGGAGCGTACTTCCTCGGTCTTCCTCGTCCTCGTTGGGTCGCGACGGAGACGGAGTAAGGCGATCCGTCGAGCATGACCCCTTGCAGAGGTTGAGGCTGGAGCAGAGAGAGAGCCCCGACAGATGAACGGTTGTGCATGGCCTGAGAAGGGGCGGTGGGACCCGCTAACGCGGCGGCGGCGTTGCGATTCTGCTGCTGTTGGTGGGTTTCGTTAGAATCCATTCGAGAGAGAAAAGGAAGAAACTTTCTTGGAAAGACTGTTTTTTTGAGAGAAAGCGAGGTTTTTTTTTTTTAGCAGAGTTCTTCAGATAAATTATATATATAGTGGTGACTAGCAACTAGTGAGAGACGATTTTGTATTTTGCTTTTTGTTTTATTTTTATTTAGTTAGAAAATTAAATAACTAAATCATTGGTTTAGGGGTTTTCACTTTTCAGGGTATTTATTTTTATGGGTTTTTATGTTAATTAAATAAATATAAATATCTGATTTAGTTTTAGGATATAGTTTGTGAATGTGCAGGAGAAGATTTAATGAATAAAACTAGATTTTGATCCACCCTTTGAGAAATTTAATTTATGTATTTATGTTTTTAATCATATTTTTTAATATTAATTTAATATAATTGTTGGCAACTGTTTATATTAACTGATCTGTAGGAATAAATATAACTGATAATATTATTAAAATGTATTATTCAAATATTAAAAGTGGTTAGAGTCGTAGTATATTTAGATGCAATTATAAAAAAAATAGTTATTTTTAAGTATGTCATATGGAGAAGTAATTGTTGAGCTAATCATTTATCAATTGATCATGATTCTGATTTAATAGAGTAGATGTTTTACATAATAATATATTCATATAACTATAATTAAACTAAGAAATAAAATAATCGATTTTATTAACCCATCTTGCAGTTGTTTTAATTTTACTAAAATAAACAAAAGTGGATCAATCCATTTTTAATCTATTTAGTTGAAATTTGTTTAAATTTTTTTTTAATAAAATGAATTACTATATTTGTTTAACTTTTTTTATATTTAACAAATATTTTGTATATTTGATTTAATAACATGCAAAAACTACAATCTTGAAAACATAAACCATTATTTGATACATAAAAAGTAAATATTATAAATATTAACTAACTTTAAATATTTTACTTTTTAAATATATAATGATTTTATCTGTGACCATAATAACTGAAAAAAATTCATTTTACTTAAATCATATATATTGATCTCATTTTAAAATTTTGGTCGTTTCTTGTAAAAATAAAAACAGTAAAAATAATGGTTATATCAAATATTTGATAGGTTAATTATAAAACCAAAAACATGAACCAAAGAGCTAAAGAACATACAGTAAGTAGAAAAATTGATTGTAATATTCTTTGGGATAATAAATACCATGGGTCAATGAAACTTGACGGTGGCCTTCTCAGACGCTTGACGATGGGTCATTATTTTTACCATGGGTCAATGAAAATTGCTCTAACTTATTAGTCATTTTCTTCTTACGTTCAAATACATTTCTGGTTATGTATATGGGAGGAGTCCCGATAATATTGGAGCTAAAAGGAAAGTTACAAAACATCCATTATAATTAACTGGT
>NC_027752.1:9403103-9451478 GCF_000695525.1 Brassica oleracea var. oleracea
TTTGTAATCAAATATGGACTACGTATATTGATGTTTCGTAGTTATAAAAAACCCAATAATATTATGGTTGGAGACGCCGTAATATTAACTTTCACGTAAGTATGATTTCATATTCTCTTTGTAATCAAATATGAACATGTCCATATTGACCTATTTTTTGGGTGTAAGCATATTGACCTATTGTTACAAAAAAAACCAATAATATTATGGTTGATGTTACTATTGAGCACGTAAACGGCAAAAAGAGAATAAATGTCATATTGGGTTTAACACATTTAGAAAATGCGGGTAGCTTTATATTTATCAACTAGATTTTGATCCGCGCTTCGAAAGCGCAGCTTTTTTTATTATCAAACAAATTTGAAATGAATTAGTATTTTAGAATTGTTATACACTATTATGTTACAAAATTGTAATATATTAAAAAGTAAATTTAAAACTATATAATTTATGAGTTACTTTATTTAAATTTTTTTACGTATACTCTTATGTAACTCTTTTCAGGCCTGACATATCATCCAACCCGAAAAATCGAACCAAAATCGACATGATAATATAGGTCTGGTTCGAATTCTGGTCCACGGCAAAGTACATATTAAATATTTTTTGGACCTGCAGATCTCGGTTTATGTTTTAGTCCTACCCGAGATCTAATCTGGTACCTAAACTATCTAAAATGTTTTGTGTATATTAGGGTATTTCAAATATGTTTTCGGTATTACCAATATTTTTTAAGTTTTGTCTTTGGTTTTCAATATAATTTCAGATTTTGAGTAAAATTTCAAATTTTAAAAAAATATATTGTGAGTATTTGGATAAAATTTTGGGTATTTTTTGGTTCCTCGTTCAGATTTCAAGTAAAATTTTGGCGTTTTTTTGGTATTTGAATATTTTCGGGTACTTGTTTGGATTTTCAAATATTTTTTGAATTTTCAGGTACTTTGAATTTTTTGGATCTTACATACCCGAAATAATATTAAAATTATTTAAGAAGGTTAGACCGTTATATAAATTATTTCTGATAGTTATAATGGTTTGGTATACAAACTTAGAATGGTATACTTTGTTATGATAGTTTTGTAATTGGTTAGATTTAAGATGTGCATATTGTGTATGAGAGATTTTTAGATAGGAAAACATATATATTTCTCAAAAAATTAGTATTGTGTAATTTGGTTTTGATGGCTAGCATCGGGTTGGTTGAAACTTAAGAATAGAGTATGTGTTAGTTTGATAATTTTGCAATTTGTGGATTAATATATGCGTCAATTGGCACAAGTAAGGTTGTGTGGTATGAATTGAACTAATGGAATTCATATGTAGACCTACTCATGAATTGAAGGCGATGGGGCATGTGAGATGGAATGGAAATTATATGTAAATGATATTGCATATTGGTGATTAACTAAATCACATAGAAAATTATAACTAATTCAACTGATTACGACATTAATTTGTTGGATACAAAATTATTGTAGGAGTAATATTAGGAAAGATCATATTTTAATAATATTGATATATTTTGACTGATTAAGGTAAATACCAAATATTAAGTTTTTAGTAAATAGATCCAACAACCTTTCATAGGTAGATTTTTTAAAATTTCTCTTCTTTTAATAGTATAGACTAAATTATGACCAGCCCTTAAAAGGGGGGATATATTTTTTTTCTTTTGCAATTTTTTAGAAATTTAATTTTTATATTTGTGTTTTTAGTCATATTTATGTTTTTCTTTGTAAAATATTTCTCTTAAATGATTAACAAGAAATTTTAATAATTGTATTAAAATAGTTGGACCACACCTATATCAATAGGTTATGTTCATGTTTTAATAGAATATACTAGATTATGACCCGTTTTTTGAAGAGCGGTATATTTTCTGTTTTACATTTTTTTAAACTAATTTTTCTATTTGTGTTTTTAATCGTATTTGTGTTTTTTATAATCATATTTCTGTAAAATATTTTTTTTAAATGATTAGTAAAATGTTTTAATAATTGTATCAAAATAGTAGGACTAAACATATATTAATAGGTCATGTTCCTAATTTAATATAATAGATGAGTTAATATGTTTGTTTAAATAATTTATTAGTTGATGAATATTTTGTATGTTTCTTGAAATAACCTACAAAAATTTGTAACCACAAAAAAATTTAATGTCTTATTTAAGCTTAGTAAAATTGTAAGAATTTTTTTTTTGTATAATTTATTACAGTTAATTTTCTTTCTAATAAAAGGCTAAAAATAAAAATCAAAATATTTTATCTTCTTTAGATGACATCGTATTGGATTTAAGATGGGACGATGTTGTTCTGAAGTCATATCATTATCTTCATTATTGCAATTGAAATATATTTTTATTGGGTAGTTTTTTTTTGTGAAATGATATAGCATTAGTTGTATCGTAAAAGGACGTGGACTGCAGAAAACTATTACCTATATAGAATCCGTAACTTGTGGAATTAAAGTCACTCAGCAGTTTTACCTTACTTATTTAGGAATTTATAATGGAAGTTACTCAAATATGAACCAAGCGTACAAACTACAAAGTAGTTATTGTTATATAACTAAATAAATATATTTAAAAATAGGTTCAGTGGTAAAAATAGTTGGACACAAAATATATCAATAGGTCATGATACTAATTTAATAGTATTGATGTCCAGTAACTCTTTATCAAACATATATACACTTCGTTGTTTGATACATGAAGACGTAATAGGCGAATAGCTAATGAATTATATATAGAAACAATATCGACTTGACTATCTTAAATAATAAATGTAATCCCACTTGAACGGTTATATTATTGGTGAACTGCATATTGATAACAAAAGGTTACATTAGGGTAGTAGTCAATAAATATATGAAAAATGAAGTGTATATATGACGGTAGACATATGTTTAGTTATTAATAGGACAGTTATATTAGGGTTATATGAACAGGTGATTATATTAGAAATTATATTATAAATTATCAATGAAAGTATGTCAGCCACTAAACACCTCATATATCCACGATCAAACAAAAATGCATCATATTGTAATAGGAGAAAACGGTTAATTAGGAGCAAACGGTTACGTAAAAGTGATATATACATTTTGTTTTATCTTTAAATAAAGAAAATAAATAAGTGGACATAACCTTACGTCAATTGGTCATGTTATTATTTTAATAGAATAGATAAATAAGTGGACATAACCTTACATCAATTGGTCATGTTATTATTTTAATAGAATAGATGTAGTATTACGGGGGTATTAACCGTAATAAAAGTATAGTTATGGGTACGTTATTAGTTATCCCGCATCTTTATCAAAATTTTGTTTTTGTTTGATTAAATAAAATATATGGGTGCAGTTACAAAGAGTATCAGCCGATAATTAGTTGGACTCAACTATTATCAACTGGACAATGTTCTTAATTTAATAGTATTGATAACAAAAGAAAAATTATTCAAATAAAAATTAATGCACATGAATTACTAAAAGAGAATAATGTATGTATATACTTTTCAAACTATAAATTTAATAAGAGAAAATGTATATACAATGTAGATTCCAAACTAACTGATAAACTTAACTTACTAAATTTTTAATTCTATGCCATTTAAAAAAGGAAGAAGATAGACCAACATGAATGTCAAACTGATGGTAGTACACCCAATATATATTTTCAGACACACACAAAGATCCAACTTTATTTTCTGCAAATGTAACTTTCAACATCTGATTTCATATGTACTAGCTCCGGTTGTATTATATTATCCCACTCGACCGTGTTATATCCATCTACTCTACTTCTCACATACATGTCACGAGATTATTCCAATTCACCGGCCATGTGATTTGTAATTAGTTTTGAGGTTAATCAATGATATGAGAAAGCATTACACCTTTTTTTTTTCTACACTAGCGACTATAGTGGTCTGACTTAATTAAACCAACAAGCAGCAAAAGCAGTTGTTAAAAGGTTAAGCCATGCGCATACTTTAAGCAACCAGACACGTTAAACCAGAAGCTGTGAACATAGAGATAGGTACCTGAATATAGAAGAGATGTTGTGAGACAGCTAACGAATAGTATTAAAAATTTAAAGTCCATTTAGTGTGTTATCGTATGATTCAAGTAACCTAAAATTTCTATTTGGTAATAGGCGGTCTTGTCCAAGATTTTTTTTCTTCCACTGTTGAGATCAATTCGACTTGGTAGACTGCGTAGTTAGTAGGTGGCCATAAGATGAGTCTGTTCTTGTTAGCAGAAAAAAGATAAATTACGGCTCCGAATGGTGCTTTTCGGGAACACGAGGAACTAATAGGAAATGAACGTATAGGAATAAAATTGCAGGAATGAAAAGGAATGCTTGTTCATTATCAAATTTAACAAAGAATGCTTTTGTTCTATATTTCTGTAAAAAAAAAAAGAATGGAGGGGAACAAAAAAGAAAAATTATTTCTCGTGAAAAGTGATTTTTTTTTGAATGATAAGGAATTCAGTGTTCCCTTTCGTTCCTTCGTACATTTACCAAAGGACATTTCTCAAACTCACTTCATTGGTTCAAATTTACACGCTGGTAAAACGTGATATCATTATTAGGGATATATATCCCACATCTGGAATTCTAAGGGACATCAAGTAATATATAAATGATTAGGACCAATCCACTAATTACTAATTGGTTTTAAGTTGGAAGCTCATAATTAAACCCGAATCTAACATGGTATCAGAGCCCAGATCCTAAATACCCAAAACTCCTAATTAATATTAACCCTTCCGACCGGGTATAAAGGTCGTGATTAACCCTTTCGACCGGGTATAAAAGTCGAATTAAACTCGTTCGAACGAGTATAAATATCATAAAGTTCAAGGATTTCTGGAGGGATATATATATCCCACATTAGGAATTTTAAAGGACATTAAGTAATATATAAAGGGTTAGGACTAATCCACTAATTACCAATTGGTTTTAAGTTGGAAACCCGTAATTAAACCCGAATCTAACAATTGATTGCAACAAAATCTCGTAACCAACCAAAACAAATCGGAGAATTCGTATTGTGATTCCTTCTAAAGGCCAATATTGTGATCAATCCTAACTAAAGATCAGTCATTCCCGAGAGGAAACACTTCATCAAAACCTTACTCGTCATATCACAAGGAAAAACATTGCTTGTCAAACAATTTGCAAGTACAAATCGTGTATGAAATAATAGCCAATATCAAGAAATCCATTCACTAGTAAATAGCTAAGAAAACAATTACTTACTTTTAGATGACACATGAAGGTTTACACTTTTAACAATATCCCTAACATATTATCATCAACAATCATGACAGAATAATCCGGATCAGGTTAAGTACTATTCGTTTGCAAGGGAATCGAGAGCTAATAGCTAGTTATTTGATTAACTCATTATAGTAGTAGCTTATTCTTTAAGACCGACATTCTTTTAAACAAAGAATCACTTGATGTAATCCAGTCTTTTGATTAAGCGATACAAATTTAGATAAGTTTTCTTTGATAAGTAAAAGTCAGACATATTATGAAAACTACAGTTAGTTTTTTTGTTTTGTATTGACCAATTTTTTTATTGAAGACAAGAGAAGATGTACATTATGAGAAATATTTTTTTTTTATAAAAAAATGAACGGTAACCTACTTGGAAACTAAACCGGATCATTCGTTGATTACAGAATCATCACAATCAAAAGAAACTAAGTAACAAACTAAACGTATGAACTCAACCCTACTTTAACATCTCTCTCTCTCTCTCTTTCTATTTTTCTAAAACAAAAAGCTACATCGAAGAGAAGTATGAACAAGAAGAAGACAAGGGAGTAAGAAAGATCAATCCACTTATGGACAATTCTGATGGAACAGAGAAGAAAACCCATGAACCATTTTGCTTATTGAGGATTGTTGCCAGGCCAGAGGGGAAGATGGTGAGGTGGCTGTGGCGTAGAGTTTCCAAGAGATTTACTAGCATTTTCCTCTAGTGACTCGCTTGGTCCCTGAGACTGAGGTAATCCTGGTCCACTACCACCAGTTAAGCTCAACGCATTGGCTGGTGCTGAAGCTGCGCTCAGTTTCACTCCCTCTCGTGTAAAGGTTCCAACAATGACCTATATATAAAAAAACAGCACCAGAACCAAAGTCAAGTCTCTTGAAGGGTTCCGTTTACCAAACTCGACTATAAAGGGTTTGAGAAATGAATCGTAACCTGGACTTGTGAACCGGCTACAAGCATTCCACCAACACAACCCCACACAACCTTGCAATCAGGACCAGCTAGAGTCACTCTCAAGTTACCAGTTCTGGTCACAGTAGCACCATCATCACTCTCAGTATTCCAGAAAGTACCTGACATATCAGTGATAACATATAGGCCCTGCACATTATAAACACGGATCACACACAAGACCTAAACAGAGCTCAAATCAGGACATGAAATGTTGTTATACCTCATACTTAACAAATCCAAGAGGATTGTCAGATTGAAGCACTGCAATAGATACAACTCCTGAAGCTGAGAGAATACAGACTTCGCGTGGTTCTTGATTCATAAACTCCACTAACTTGATAGCTATGTCCTGGAGTCCGTACAATAGGATCATAACATTTTTTAACTAAATTTTCTTAAGAAAGTTCAAGATTTGGTACACACAAGACGAGACACATTACTACCTCTCCAGCATTGACGTCAATGACATGAGCTGTAAGCGGTCCTCCTCCTCCTACACAGACATTAACTGTAAGCAGCCAGTGATCACCAAAGGGTAATCAAGAAAGAAGGAGTCTTTTGAATGTTACCTGAAGCTTTGCGCGGCTGCTTATCACGGGAGCCAAGAGGACGACCTTTGCGTTTAGCAGGTGGGCCAGCATTTGCGCCTCCGCCGACATCAGGAACGTCTCGTTGCTCGATCCCGAGTTGCCTCCAGCGTCGTTCGGCCACGACGGAGACGGAGTAACGCGATCCGTCGAGCATGACCGCTTGTTGAGGTTGAGGCTCGCGCAGAGAGAGAGCCCCGTCGGATAAACCGTGGTGCATGGCCTGAGAAGTGGAGGTGGGACCCGCATACGCGGCGGCGGCGTTGCGATTCTGCTGCTGTTGCTGTTGGTGGATTTCTTTGGGATCCATGGAAGATTCGAGAAGAAAAGGAAGAAACTTTCTTGGAGAGACTCTCTGTTTTTGAGAGACAGTGAAGGTTTTTTGAGCTCACATGAGTTCTTCAGATATATATAGTAGTGTGACTAGTGAGCGACGACGAATTTGTATTTTACTTTTTGTTTTAGTTAGGAAATTAAATAACTAAATCGTTGGTTTAGGGGTTTTCACTTTTCAGGGGATTTATTTTTATGGTTTTTTATATTAATTAATTAAATAAAAAAAATATATATATAAAGATCTGATTTAGTTTTAGGATATAGTTTGTGAATGCGTAGGAGAAGATTCAAGGAAGAAAATAACGAAAACATTTATCAAAAGTTTATTCAAATAAAAACAAATGCACATGAATTACTAAGAGAATAATGTTATATATTTTTCAAAGTATAAATTTACTAAGAGAAAATGTATATACTATGTAGATTCCAAACTAATTGATAAATATAACTTACTAATTTTTAATTCTATGACATTTAAATAAAGGAGAAAGATTCCAATATTTACTTTCAGCTGAGGACACACAAAGATCCAACTTTTTTTTCTGTAAATGAACAGAAATGTAACTTTCAACGTCTCATTTCATATGTACTAGCTCCGGTTGTATTATGATCCCACTCGACCGTGTTATATCCATCCACTCTTCTTCTCACATACCTGTGACGAGATTATTCCAGTTCATCATCGGCTATGTGATCTGTAATTAGTTTTGGGGTTAATCAATGACATGAGAAAACAACACTTCTTTTTGTCTAGGCTAGCTACTAAAGTGATTTGACCTAAGACCATGATTATCGCATAAGCGATCTTTAGGGTTTTTTTTTCTTAAAAAAAAATTAAAAATAAGTCAATCGCGGACCGTTACGTGTCGGTAGAGCCCGCAAACAGTGCCAAAACACCCTAGTTACCGATCCTTAGTTAGTGTTTTCTGAAAGTGATTTTTAAAATTTTTGTGGGATCCACGCGTCAGTGGGATCCACATTTTGTCAAAAAAAAACTTTTTAAGTACCTTGAGATGTTGATGCTCTAAGCTTACAACATCTCCAAAAACCCCCTTATTTCAAGGTTTTGAATGTGTTTCTCTTTAAAAACAAAACTTTATATTAAATCTTAATTTTTTTATGTTTTACATGATAGTCTTTATGTTTAATAAAAATAAAATAAAAACATAGATCTTTTACAATAATTATAAAATATCCAACAAAAATTTTATAAAGCAAAATTAATAAAGAAAATATTATATTATAGTAAAACATTGCATATAAATAAAAATATAAAAGCTAAATCATTAAATTTAAATAAATTAGCACTTAAAGAAATGCTCGAAAAATTAATATGTTGTTAACAAATTTTGATTTTATTGTTGTACAAGTATTTGTTTGCTATAATATAATTTTTGTATAATATTTGTTGTAGTGTTAATTAAATATTATGTATTAAAAGGGACTAAAATGATTAAACAAGAAAGTTAAAAACTTTATTTAAAAGCTACACAAATACAAGGCTAGAAAAATAAGAAACCTTAAATATAAGGTTTTGTACAGTGAAACTTTATATCTGAGGTTTCATTGTTCAAATCCATAAAATTTAAAGTTTTAAGACTGCTTTTGGAGAACGTCAAATTTTATATTTTAAATTTTAAAAGAATTTTTGGAGATGTCCCTAAGCCTTCATCATTGTAGTTCAAACATGTGGTAGGGAAAAATCTGCATACAAGTATTGGACCCCGGTCCATTGGCGACGAACAAACAAAAAATCGGGGAAAGACAAAAGAAACATAATCGAAATAATGTTCCAAAAATGAAAATTTTATAAATAGTCATATTAATGCATGATAATTATTTTTTTTTATTAATTATGTTAGCTAATGTCACTCCATACCGATCATCGTTTCAATTTATATTCAGTTGATCTAAACATAAAAAAACTCATTACGATTAAAGCATAAAATAAATAAATCATCAAACGGATCATCAAAATCATAAATATAATTTATATATAAAATGATCATAAAATTGATTATAGATCATCAAACTGATCTAAATTCTAATACTCAAAATCAGAAGTTTAATTGAATCAACGACACATTATCGTTTACAATAATTTTATATTTAATTTTGTACTTGTAACTACAAAATTCTTAAAACTTTATAAATAAAAACATAACAGTAATTCATTTTATTTAATTTTTATAAATGTTTAAATCTGTATATTTCAAAATATTATTGGTTATTAGTTGTTCAATCTCAAACCAAGGAACATTTCCTTTTTCCTATTTGTTTTTCAAAACTGCATCTATTAAATTATACACAAATTTATCGAAATATATATACATATATATAATCAAATTAAATACAATTAAAATTTTAATCAGATATAGAATATAATTTATGATTTAGTTCAGAATGATAATATAAAACGATGTTCACCTAAAATAACTGAAGTGCGTATGTTCTTTGCACATGCATTATAAACCAATTTTAATTATAAAAATGAAAGTAAAATACAGAACAATTATTATAATTTATTTATATCCTAAAATTAAGATAACAACATAAAAATAATCAATTTTTTTACGTATTTTCTTTGCACATGCATTATAAACCAATTTTAATTATAAAAATGAAAGTAAAATACTGAACAATTATTATAATTTATTTATATTAAAAATATTTATCAAGAGTCGCCTAGTATATATATATCCAAAGTAAAATTATGGATTCAAAAGTTCCAAAGATAGACGGAGCAATCACAATTATCATTCAGCGTAGGAGAAAGCTCATCATCATCGAACCCGGGGAACAACCCGAAATCAGAAGCAAAGTTACCGGAACCAACCGTCGGAAGCACACTCACCAACTCCGACTCTTGCTCTTCTTCTACTATCATCTCCTCCTCCTCCTCCTTCACCACATTCTCTTCCGCGTTAGCAAACCTCGCAGCCGCTTCTCGGATCTCCGTTCGCGACATATTTTGCCCGCCGGCGATAACCGGAGGATTATCGGGGAAATTGAAATTCGCGCCGCTTCCTCGGAGGCAGAAGAGAGCGGCGTCGGAGGCACGCGCCGCCTTCTCGGGGTTGTCGTAAGATTCCAACCAAATACGTTCTCTGCTGTTGGGAAGTCTGATCTCCGAAATCTTGAAACTCTACGTTAGATTGCTTATGTATTGTGTATGTGAATGAAGAATAAGAATAACTCTCTTTAAGGTAAAACTTACTTAAAACCTTTAATCTCCTCAAACTCATACAATCTCATCATAACTCGATGGATGTATTTATATAGCTAAATATAGATCCTAATCCTATAAAGATTATCATGCTTATAGATAACTCCTAAAAACATATTTATCCTTATCTCAAACACAAATAGATTAGGACTATGTTTAGCTTGCCCCACACGTCATTATCCTTGTCTTATTAACTTCATGCTTACTCCAACATACTCCCCCTTAAGCTTGAAGTGAACTTGTGCTGCATCTACAACTCCAATAAGTTCTCTCATCTCTGTGAATCTGATCTTCCCGAGTCCTTTAGTCAAGATATCCGCTTTCTGCATGCTTCCTGAAACGTATTCCACCTCCACTTGACCATTCTCGACACACTCCCTTATGAAATGATATCTTCGGTGAATATGTTTAGAGCGGCCATGGAAAACAGGGTTTTTCGTAAGAGAGATAGCGGACTTATTATCTACGCGGATGGTTACTGTCTCACATTCTCCTCCAGTGATCTCGCTTAGAAGTTCTTGAAGCCATATGGCTTGTTTTGCAGCTTCAGTAGCTGCCATGAACTCAGCCTCGCAAGAGGATAGTGCCACGCTTTCCTGCTTCTGAGAACACCAGGCAATAGGACTGTCGTTGAGGTAGAATATGTGTCCCGTTACACTTCTACCATCATCATCATCCACAGTGAGAGAACTGTCACTGTATCCTAGCAACCTTACTGTATTAGCGCGTTTATAAGTGAGTCCATAAGTGCTGGTTCCACGCAAATACCTCAGGACCTGCTTCAAGGCTGCATCGTGGGAGACTTTAGGATCAAGCATATACCTGCTAAGAACTCCAATGCTGTATGACAAGTCAGGACGTGTGTGGATAAGATATCGTAAGCATCCAATATTCCTCCTGTATTTCTTCTCATCAACACCCTTCTCCTCGATAGCTTTGGATAACTTCAAACTCATATCCATCGGTACGTGTGTGGGATTGTAGTCGTTCATACCTGTCTCAGCAAGAATCCGTGAAGCATACCTCTCTTGTCTCAACGTGATGCCTCCCTCGTGCTGTACCACTTCGATCCCCAAGTAGTAGGTGAGCCTACCCAAGTCACTCATCTCGAATTTAGAGGCCATCTCATGCTTGAACTCGCTTATCATTGCAACATCGGATCCTGTAACAAACAAATCATCCACATATACTGCTACAATAAGAATCTCCTCGTTCTTCTTTCGTTGGTACACATAAGCTTCCTTAGAGCACCTTGTGAAGTTCAATCTCGGAGTATCTTGTTTAACTTGTAGTTCCAAGCTCTTGGAGCCTGTTTAAGGCCATAGAGGGCTTTAGAGAGCTTGTACACCTTTTCTTCACTTCCTTTGACCTCAAAACCCTAAGGTTGTTTTACATAAAATTCCTCCTTAAGATCTCCGTGGAGAAAGGCGGTCTTTACGTCGAGATGATGTACTTCCCAGCCATGTGAAGCTGCCAACGCAATGATGAGACGAATGGTTTCTATTCTTGCAACTGGTGCAAACACCTCATCGTAATCAACACCATGTCTCTGTACATATCCCTTTGCCACTAGCCTTGCCTTGTACTTGTTCACACTTCCATCCGGATTACGCTTTAGCTTAAATACCCATTTTAATCCAATGGCTTTTGCCCCTGCAGGTAGATCAACTAGAAGCCAGGTGTGATTCCTTTCGATGGAGGCTATCTCTTCTTCACAAGCACTTACCCATACCTTCATGCTTCTAGCCTCTGAGAAGTCCCACGGCTCCTCGTTTATTGCCATCAACAGCCATTCACATTCTGTCTCAGCCATCAAGACATAATCTGACAAGTACTCTGGAGTTTTCTTTACTCTTGTTGAACGTCTCAGATCAAATTCCTCATGTACCTCCTCTTCTCCATCAGATATCTCTACTATCTCATTATCAACTGGCTTATCCTCATTACCACTTGTTTCTTTGCTTCCTTGTTCCATTCTCTCAAGTGAGGTATTATTATCATCCTTAGAGCCTTCATCAAGCTCGACTTCCCGAAGTCCTCTGTTTCCAAATTTTCCAAGGTTGATGCTGAATGAACCCGTACTGTTTTTCTCCACACTGTCATTCCAGTTCCAGCCTTCTTCCTCCATAAACACTACATCTCAACTCACACAGATTCTGTTGCTTGTGGGATCATATAGACGGTAAGCTTTGGTACCTGGTTCAGTTCCAAGGTGTACTAGAGCACGTGATCTATCATCAAGCTTCTTCCTGTGAGGAGCTTCTGTCCTTGCGTACCCAATACAGCCAAATACTCTTAGATGAGACACGTTTGGTTTGCTGCCTTTGAACATCTCGTAAGGAGTCTTGTAAGCAAGAGTTCTTGTTGCTGAGCGGTTGACGAGATATGTCACATGTCTTACGGATTCTCCCCACATATAGTTAGGGACACTCATATGCTTCAAGATACTTCTTGTCATCTCTAGTACCGTCCTGTTGCGCCTCTCGACCACACCGTTCTGCTGAGGAGAGTACGGTGCAGTTAAGTGTCTTTGTATCCCATTCTCTTCGCAGAAGTTATTGAAGTCATGAGATGTAAACTCTCCACCTCTGTCAGTTCTCAAAGTCTTGATGGTGGTTCCTGCTTCTCGCTCTATCAGTACCTTAAACTTCTTAAATCTCCCGAAGGCTTCACTTTTCTCCTTTAATAACATTGTCCACATATAGCGAGAGTGGTCATCAATGATCACGAATACATATCTGTTTTTCCCGATCGTTAGAGGATTAATTGGACCGCAGAGGTCTCCATGTAGCAGTTCCAGTCGCTGAGATGCTCTGAAATTTGTTGCTTGTGGAAACGGTCGTCTTACTTGTTTACCAAGTAAGTAGGAGATACATGTATTCTTGGTGATAGACATCTTTGGTAATCCTGTGACTAGCTCCTTATCGACCATAATCTTTATGTTGTCGAAGTTAATATGCCCCAATCTCGCATGCCACTTGCTTGACTCGCTGGACGTTATCACCTGCAAACACTTTGCGTTCTCCGCTTCCAATGCTACCTTATACAATCGATTTCTCCCTCTGCTGGTTCTGATCAAGAGCCTCCCGTCTCGATCATATATATACAAAAGATCCTCCTTCATTCTCACCTCGCAGCCTGATTCTGTAGCTTGGCCTAAGCTTATGATACTGCTCCTAAGAGCCGGGATAAAATATACGTTTGACATCGTCTTCTTCACTCCATCCTTGAATCATCTCCAAACTTAACCTTTCCTGTGATGCTTTCATCGAGTGTAGTGAAGTAAGAACGTTCCCTGGTCATGTGATTACTAGCACCATTGTCTAGATACCACACGTTGCTTTTGTCAAGACTTGTCTCAAATGTGTTGGGTTTCACCTTTTCTTCATTGAGAAATACTACCTCGTTCAGCATCAACTCATCAGCCTCATGTGTTTCTTCTCCTTCTTTTGTTTCTTGAGCCTCTTGAAGCTTCAACAATCGATCAGGACAGTCGGAGGCGTAATGCCCTAATTTATCACACCGATAGCAGGTGATCCTCGTTGCATCTCTTGCTTCTCTTCCAGCATTGTAACGACCACGACCTCTTCCTCGGTTGAAGAATCTTCCTCCCCGACCACGGCCTCTGTGCTCACTATTGTAACCATGAGTGTATTGCTGCTCTGTATACATCAATTTGTTTGCTTCTTCGGACGTCTCTTCTTCCTCATTGACACGTTCTTCATAAGCTTTTAGACGTCCGATTTTGTCCTCAAAACTAGTAGTCTTAAGATCCAATACCTGCTCCAATGCAGCAACAATAGTTATGTATTTTCTCCGGGGAAGACTCTTTAGAAACTTCTTGACGAGCTTTGATTCTTCTATTTCTTCTCCAAGAGCAGAGGATTTCGAAGAGATTTCCGAGATTCTGCTTGAAAACTCATCAATAGTTTCGGATTCTTTCATCTTAAGTCGGTCGAAGTCCGACATAAGTGTTTGCAGACGCGCCTCCTTAACTCTATCGGCTCCCATGTGTCTCGTTTTAATGGCTTCCCAGACTTTCTTAGTTGTATCTAGTCCTCCGATTTGCAGAACTAGGCTTTCAAAAATGGATTGGATTAGGAGTGTCATGGCCATGTTGTTCTTTTTCACGTCTCCTTCTTCTGCTTCAATAAGCTCTCACACATCATGTACTTTCAATAAGATCTTCATCTTGATTGCCCAAACCGTATAGTTTGTATTACTCAATATAGGACACTTGATCGTAGATGATCCAATGTCTTGTTGCTTCGTCGTAACCACCGTAAGATCTCCCATAGTTTCAACTTTGTAGCTCTGATACCAAGTGTTGAAACTCTACGTTAGATTGCTTATGTATTGTGTATGTGAATGAAGAATAAGAATAAGAATAACTCTCTTATATTAACCTCAAAGGTAAAACTTACTCAAAACCTTTAATCCCTCAAACTCATACAATCTCATCATAACTCGATGGATGTATTTATATAACTAAACATAGATCCTATTATCATGCTTATAGATAACTCCTAAAACATCTTTATCCTTATCTCAAACTCAAATAGATTAGGACTATGTTTAGCTTGCTCCACACGTCATTATCCTTGTCTTATTAACTTCATGCTTACTCCAACACGAAACCCATTTCCCCCATCTCCTCTTCCTCACACCTTTGTACTTTGACTACATCGACGACGATGATGATGATTCCTCCATCACCAAAACCAAAACTGGTTCAATTCGGTATGGTACGATTCTTTTTTTATGGTTTAGCTCTCTGCTCTTGAGTCTTGATTTGAATTGAATAATAGAATTTACCGCTTTAAGTTTATATATATATTGTGCAGTAAAAAAATTTAAAATTTTTTTTAACAGATAAATATAAATTATATTAGAAAATAAAATTTTATTAATATTGTAAATTTTCTTTTTTGTATCAATATTTTAATATAAATTTAATGTAATTAAACATAAAAATATATTTAAAAATATGCATGTATATATTTGAAATTATAATCTTAGATAGATTTTTCTATCTATTTATTTTAATTAAATATATTAAATAAATTTGTAAAAATTGCATAATTACAAAAAATTAAAATTAAAAAATATTTATAAAATTTATAGATATATAAGAAAATAATAATTTTACGATTAAATTTTTATAATTTTCTAAAAAAAATGTATACATTTTTGAAAATTTTAATATTAAAATTGTATAATTTAAAAATATATAATTAAATTATATTTCAAAATTTATAATATCATATTTGAATATATTTATTTTAATGATGATTTATAAGTTATTCACATATTCTAAAAAAAATTCAAAAATATAAATTGACATTAAATGTAATATATGAGTTATTACCATATTTTAAAAAGTTTACCAAAAATATAAATTACCATTAAATGCAATTTTTCATGTCATATTAAACTATAAGATATGTCATCAATTTCAATAGCTATGTCATATTTGTTTTGTAAAATTGATTGTGTAAAGGATACGTGGTAAAATCACTTCGCAAATATAGTCCAGCGATACGACGGGAGAGTGAAGAGTGAGTTTTTTTACTTTTTTTGGCGCGTCAAGAAGCTGAGAGTCAAACTCAAATGTCAAAGAGAGCGCGTCGCCAATTTTCAGGGGAATTGACACGTGGCGGATATATGAAAAAGCAAGCCACTCTCATGGTGTGGTCACGCGAGTAAACTCAGCTGAATCTCTGAGACTGCTTTTCCTTGTCCTTGTTTTCCACGTGATCAAATCTTTTGTTTTGGTTTCTTCTACTTCAAGGTTGAACATTTCTGTGAGTAGCAGAGAGGAGAGAGAGAGGAGCAAATAACAATAATTTGTTTTAGTTACATTACATTAAAGTATCTGTAGAGAGACTCTTAGTAGACTTTGTCCTTGGTTCACAGGTTGCATAAAATAAGGAAACAAGAGAAAGACAACAACAACAACATTAAAGTTAGAATGAAAAATCAAATCACTGTCCTATAAAAATCTATATATACCTCTTGCAGCATCCTTCCTTTTCTTCTTCTCAGTTTTGTTGTTTGCAGTGCATACACACAAAAAAAAAGCTGTACTATCTGCGTCTTTTTCTTCTCTATCTGTTGAATGAAGCTGCAGCAGATGTGTCTTCGTAGTGTACTTTCCAAGCATTTCCGCTGTCTGTTTCACTACAAGCTTGGTTTGTGGTTGGGATAGCTGCAAGGTCTCCGTCTAAGCTCATTTGCTGCACTTCTGCTGATGACAGTATCTTTATGTTTTGCACGCAGTTCACAAATTCCCTGAAGAAATAGAAACAGACAAGAATAATCAGAATGTCTGAAATCTTTTTGACTGATTCAGAGAGATTTTGGTCTGGAACTTACTCCCAAGGATCATCACCAACGAGCAGTATATCGTTTTCATGATCTGTGTATACAAGCTTCCAGTCAGAGATTTGTGGATCCTCAAGCTGTCCTTCGATGCCAAACATTCTCGCCAAGTCATTCCTGAGCTCCTCGTAGCCGCTATAACGGGTAACATCTATTGATCTTCCCACTGACCCTCGTTTTTGAACCTTCATATTTTTGCGTTACAAAACATCTCAGTTGCAATAAGAATAGATCTTTGATTTGAGAGCGAGAGAAAGTGTTCTAACCTTTGTATATGTTCGCATTCGTTGAGCCTGATTGGGCCAGATTCCACCGTTCATAATCCCTGAATCATTGATGCCACCTATCTCATTTGAACCTCCGGACTTAAAGGGAATGCTGGGAATACCAAATGACTGAGAAGCACTGGACAGCTCTGTCTCGATGTCTCTTGGCGCATTGCCATAGTTGGGTACTACTAAGTTCTGAAAGTCCTTTTGAGAATAGAGAGCATCAGGATTCACAGCTTCGATATTACCAGCGAAAGCTAAGCTGTTTCTTGGATGCTGAGATTGTTGGAGGTCTCCATCAAAACCGAATGATGGTAATGGGAAAGTCTGTTGCTGCTGCTGTCCAGGGCCAACAACGACATCAGGACAATAAGTTGTTCCCGCTGTGGTTACATCGATTTGATCTGTTACTGCGGCTTTGAACTTGAACTGTTCACCAGCGCTCTTCAGATTCACCATGCCTTGTTGGACTGGATCAGATGCAGGTACAGATACTCCTTGTCCTTGTTGTTGATTTCTGCTCAGGAAATTCGTCGGTGAAACGTTATCATGTCCTGTGTTATTGGCGGATGGGGAGGTTGAACAAGAAGGAGCTTCTCCATCTATGTGACCAGACTGCGATCTTACAATAGGCTTATTATTATTCATATATCCTTGTTGCTGATGATGACTCGCCTGAATCTGTGGAGGCTGCATGAAGCTGTTATTATTACTCTGTGGCAAGGGCTGTTGATTCTGAGACGACAGAAGCTGTTGCAGTTGATGGCTTTGTGTCTGTTGCAGCGACGATAACTGTGGCTGTAAGGAAGAGCTTACCGGAGGAGGAGTTGACTGCTGCTGTTGCTGTAGTTTCTGCAGTAGCTGCAGCTGAAACTGTTGTGAGGGGCTTGGTTTTGATGATTGTTGTTGTTGCATCTGGAGTTGCTGAGGATTTTGTTGTAGTGAATGCATAGACGACTGTTCCTGCTGGTTTCTCAACAACTGGGTACTGTTGTGCAATTCCAACTGCTGCTGAAACTGCAATTCTTGCGCTGTCATTTGAGACGAGCCCTTATTCCCAGCGGAAACCATGTTCTGGTGGGTCATTTTAGCGCCATTAGAGAGCATTGACTGCTGCTGAGACTGAGTAAAACCAGCAGACTGATTCTGACAAGAGACTTGGTTAGAAACAACACTCACGCCATTGTTTACAGAACCTGAGTTATAACCCCCTTGCTGCTGATGCTGATGATGTTGCTGCTGCAGCTGTTGATGTGACATCTGTACTTGTTGCTGCAGCTGTTGTTGTTGTTGTTGTTGAGATTGCACCATGGCTGGTTGTGCTTGCATCTGTTGACTGATATGGCTAACCATGTTCGGTTTGTTGAACTGAGTAATCGCCGGAGAGAGGTTTGGGGATTGGAAGTTCAACAGCTTTGAATGGTCGTTGGGAGAAAAATTGTTAGGTAGGTTATAAGACGACGGTAGATGAGTAGTAGCAGCAGCAGCACCAGCGGACAATGGGTTGTTCTGCTGCATACTCATCCACTGAACCAGGCTTAAACCAGGAAACATCGAACTCTGCGCGTCTTTCATCCCAAACTCTTCTCCCATCCAAGGCATTGCTCTTTTGAAAGCGTTCTCCATGTCCAACTCATCATCTGCAACAGAAAAACTCAATGAGATTGTCTGAGAGATAGATGAAAGTATACATTTGAAGTAATCTTTACCTGGCATCCCTGGCTGTCTCGGGTACTTAGGTCTGAAAAACGGAGGAGGGCATATGTAAAACGGAGTTATAACTGGTTCAATCTCCCATATGGAGACTCGGCTTGGCCTATCTCCAGCTGTTGATTCATCCCATCCCACCTGAAGGTTACGCCATTGGGAGCCTTTCCATCTGACAGGGTCAAGATCACTAATACCGGTGACTGTACCCATATATCTTCGAACCCCACAATCCTCTGTCTCAAACATCATCCGGAACCGCATTCCAAGAGACACTTGAGCGTACAACGCTTTGTTGTACTTGGCTAGAGGAACTACAAACTCAGAAGGACTCGCTCTTGGGTTGAAGAAGATGGTGAAAGGGCTGCTGTTGGCATTGGCATGAGCTGCAGCTGCGAGAATCCCAATGTGCATACTGTCGCTGGATATGACCGATGAGGAAAGAGTCGGCGTTTGTCTGTTTGCACGTCTTATACCCAACGTCAGCTGTGATTTCTCATCTCTGCAACACAGCTCTTATGAGAAAAGTAAAGTCCATTTTCTGCTTTAGTGTTATGATCTAAGCATGAACTCATATACCTTACAAACAAAACTGAGTCCCCAGCGAATAGTCTCTTTGTACTAACAAAAACGCTCCAACCAGTGGTAAGCAAATGTCTTTTCGGTTGGCCTGAGATCAGATTACAGCAAAGGAAACAAATCAGACTTAAAGTTTATCAGTCCTTTTAAGATATAATAAACCAATCTTTGAGATGATTGATACCTCGATAGATATGTCTAAAGGTCCATGTAGTGTCGTGTAAATCTTTAGCTACGATCTCTTGTGCAGGGGGTTGCATTGAGAAATCCTATTTGAAGCATCCTCAAAAGTTTTAGCAAAAAATAAAATGAAACAAAACAGTTTGAGAGGTGCTTTGATCAGAGAGAGACATACAAGAGGAGGGAATATTTTCTCAGCAGCACGACGTGGTACAGAGAATCCACCGTGAGTGCTGGTGTCACTCGCTGTAAGAGTCTTGCAGAAAAACTCAGTGGGTTGTCTGTTTATCTTCAGACCCATATCAGAAGCTAGGAGTGCTTCTCTATCGTACTGATACACATTTTGAGTAAATGATCAAGCAAAGATTAGATTTTAAAGTTTTTTAAATCTCAACCACAAGTTAAAAAAATGATGGAGGGTGAAGATTCAGACCTTATTCACAGGTTGAAGAGTCATTTGGGCATAGACTTCATCGGTCTCTGTATCAGCCTGATTCAAAAAAAATTCACAAAAGCCATGATTAGCTCTCTTCTTTGATTTTGATTTCACAGGTTGGGGGCAAAAGAGGGGCTTACATGTAAAGTAACACTATGAAGCAAGCAAATGAGCTTAGAAGGAAGATTTGGGTAGTTTGGGATAAAATCGGTTTGCTTCTGCATCGATGCTGCAACCTGAAAAAAGAGTCCATTGGTCATACATATATCATGTACTTGGATCAATTGTTTCAAACGCTAAAGAATTGCGTTTGGAACCATACTTGCTCGCTATGTCCTTGAGGGAAGTAAACAACAAGACTTCCGACAGGAGGCAATGAAACAAGAGGACCAGCACAAGCGTGCCATAGCTGAGAATTGATTGCTTTCTTCTCTCCTGTTCATCACACCCAACAAAAAAAAAGAACAATTTTTTTAAAAAAAGAGAAATGTTTTGCGTATATTCAATGTAAAAGTCTGAAGCTTTAATCAAAAAAATTGCGGCATTTATGTAACAACAACCACTGTATTAAATACAGTGAAACGAACTCGATTTGTGCCTTTATGCTGACTAACTCCATGTCGGAATAGAATAAAAGAATCCAATTTTTGAAGAGATGAAATGCAGAAACTTTGATGAACTCCAAATCCAGAAAGCTTGAGAATGATTAAAAGGGTCGTACCTTCTGTTGGATTGGGATGAAATCCATTTGATGGAGCCTTCATGGTTCCCAAAAAAAAAAAAAAATTGTCTTTTCTTCTTCTTTTGTTGTTTCAAGGAAACAGAGTTCTTCAACAAATCTGTATTGCTCTAAAAAGGGGTAAAAGAGAAGAAAGCACAAGAAAGAAAAAACTAAATAATGATTTTCAAACAAAGGATCATTCTTCTGCTGAAAACTTCACTTTGAGCAAAGATTTAAGCTCTTAAAAAGCTTTTAAAACCTTTCTTTTTGGGTTTTTTCAGATTCTCAAGTGTTTTTTTCTTTCTTTCTTTCTTTCTTTCTTTTTGTTTTCGTTTTTTTTTTTTCTTTTTGAGATTTTAAGCCGATTGGGATCGGATACATGCGGAAAGATGAAATCTTTTCTTATGCCCTTTGACGTGGCACCCCCCACTTGATGTCTTCTTCTTCTCGGTCCCACCTTTTTTTATTTTCTTACTAATCATTTTTTATTTTCTTATCTTCTTCAGATTTTCATTAATGTTGTTGGATAGTCCACGGTTTTATAAAAATCTGTTAATTTTCCCTCTTTCGATTCACAACTGTAATTTTCAGTATATTTTAATGATGTGGAAATTTGTAGTGAAGAATGTATTTTTGTATGTCGGATTAAAACATGAGAAGCTTCAATACATTTAGAGATCGTGTTAAAGTATCTAGTAACAGGATATGTTTGATAAAACTGAGGATTAGGTTCGGCGGATCGAGAAATGTAAGCCGAATCAAGTAAACCTTTAATATTAAATAATCAAACCGTAAACAATGTAAACTCTTTTTTAGAAGAAAAGATGTCCCACTTTTTCTTCATACACAGATTCTTTGTTACTAAATAACTGATAAAAATTTTACCAAAAGAAAAAACTAATAAAAAGAAAAAGTGTTACCAAATAAAATATTTTTTATTATTATTAAACGAAGAATACCTTAAAGCACGTCGCGTATTTTGTTATTTGTCATAAATTGTAATGTGTATCTATACATATAATCACTGTTTATTTACATGGATTGGTCCAAAATGAGACATGTCCGTATAATGCGAAAAAGAACGAGTCATGAACCAAAAACACCTTGTAATTAATTGTTTATAATCAACTGATAAAGTAGTATTTTAAATTTGTTTATTAAGATTATAATAATATTCCTTTTGATACGCAATGGAGCACCCACTAGCCGCAAAAGGAGGAGACCTTCACATGTTTACAGAGCTACGGACATCATTATACTCCAATTAAAGCTAAACTTCATGTGTAATAATTAAAATTTTCAGGGAACTAAATTATTAATCTTCTCTGAGATTTTTTATAATATAAAGTTTTATTTTATTATGTTTGAAGTGCTTTACAATTCATCTGGACATGAGTAGAGTAGTTCCTTACTTTCAGCTCTCTACGTGTATATATAAATCTAGTAAAGCAATTTTCGTTTCAACGTCATCTTTCTTATCGATTTAATAATAGAGAACATTGTCTGGTTTTCATATGATTCAACTTTTTCTCTCCTGGTAAACATGTATTTAGTTGATAAAAACAGGTAGGAGTTGGAAAAAAAAAGTTGATAAAAACAGGTAATTTAATTTTTCTCTTTTTATTCTGTTTCGCCTGTTTTGAGAATATATCTATGTAGTGGGGGAGGTTTCAACCTAATTGTTATCTATGTAATTACTTATTAATAGACCAAAAAAAAAAGAACTTATTAAGTACTGAGACTAACTTATTCTCTGTTTAGATAAATGGGAATTTGATTTTGGAATAATTAAATATGTTTCGTGAACAACTCTGACTCTTTCTAAAGTAAATATTCTCTACTGGTTTTATGTCAATATATATTCTGAAGCTGATTGCTCAATTTATACACCTAGTATTGTTTAAAATCTCTTTTAGTTTGCCAAATATTCGAATATCGTTTAACAGCAAGAATCCAGGTATCCCTGTTAATCAACGTTTTGATCATAACACAATAAAATAAAGCCGTTTCGAGCTTGAAATAAATAATTTAAGTGGTAACCTTTCAGTGAAAACGTATGATATGTGACAACACTAGCTAGACATTAAGCAAAAACTAGAAGACCTCGTATAGTGTCAATCGTATAGAGGTTATTAGACAAATAATACCAGAGATTAGTTATAAAACAAATGTATAGGATGAAAGGCTCAAAAGATATGGCACCAAAAAGGTAAATCTCAACAAGACAACAAGGATGAGAGTAGGCATGCTTTAGGTTGTTTTCCCTTTTGGGTCAATATTTTCTGCGCGTGGAGCGCATATGTACGTAACAATTGATGTGTTTAGAAACCACTCCTCATCAAAACGAATTAACCATCTTAACAACACTCAATCATTGTTTAGATTAAATTCTAGGTGTATCACCTTTTTTACTTCACACTTTTGACTTTTGCCTCTATACAATATTAATATAAATATGCATTCAGGAAACTTTCCTCAGATCGAAATTGACATGTATTTTATCGTGTACTCACCGTATAAATAAAACTTGGTTTTTCGCTTTAAAATATATGAATTCCCCAATTCCTCCCTGCATTAATTTACAATTACAAAAAGGGTCAATATATAGTATAGTTTAATGTTTTTGTTTTTGTTTTTGTTTAAAACATTAAAGAAATGTATGTGCACGTGAGTGGAGGTGAGCATGCACGTGAGGTGTGGCAGACGGTGTTGGAAGAAACAGGCTCTAGACTCCGACCGAGTCTTTCGGTTTAACCAAAATGGTTTTGCTTTTGAGCGAGTGTGTGACTCTGTGTCTCTTCTCCTCTTTGTAACGACACTCTCTCTCTCCCTCGTTTGTTCTTATATTTCCCAACCAACAATATTCTATTTTCTGTAAACCGGATTTTAGACGATCTTAAATATCTTGTTTGCTCACTAACTTAATCCAGCAGTACAAGTAAAATACTATGTTCTTACAACGTCACTACTTAATTTTTATTAATCGGAATATCACGTACCAAAGCTAAGACTAATTCACACAATATGTGGAAAGATTCGTATATAACATTAATTTAAACCACTTATACCAAATATTATGAATCTTGATTGTCACATTTCTTGTGTATTTATTTTTTTTAATCTTATAAAAACCATAGATTCTATAAACAGTATTAGTATCCATTTTGTATATCATTTTCATAGATAATTAAGTTTTAGAGCCATTTATTTGTTTTGATCAGTATAAATTAAGAGATGCTCTAAGCGCACGAGACATATCGTGTCAAAACACTGTACATTACGCAATAGAAATCAACATCAATGCACATTTCCCATTCAAGCGTTGTCAAGTAATAAATATCATTTTCGTTCACGAAAGCCTAATATTTTATAGTCTTTTAAAAAACATTATTTTTATAGTCGTTTTCCATATACATATGTATGCATGGGTGTGTAGGCTACCACTGTTAAATTATGCAAACAATTATTTTGTGTAATATTCGAGAATATTGTTTGTAATACTACCTCCGTTTCCGAAAGCATGATGTTTTAGATTTTTTTCTTGTTCCACAAAGATAGATTTTCTATATTGTTAAGGTACTTTTTTATACTTTTGAGGAACATTAATTGAGAATATTTGAATTGATTAAATTTTATTGGTGGAAAGTGTATAAGAAAATAAAATATAAATTAAATTATAAACATTTATTAAATTCTTAATAAACGTGCATACTCTAGAAAATCTTAGGTTTCAGGAACAGAGAGAATATTATTTAGACAAAAAAGCATGTGACTGCTGGTAATGAGTATTACATGATGAGGGATAAAAATTATAGAGAGATTGGTCAAACCCAGACAGCTTCTACATATCTAGAGACAGCTGCACATGTATGTCATTTATTGATGCTTATACATATAGCGTGTAGATACGTTTATGCTAAACTCTCTCTTATACTAGTAAATTACAAAACCAAGGATTTTTTTTTTTTTGAAACACCACAAAACCAAGGATATTATATATTTCCACTGCTTAATACCGTGAACTTCTTGTTTTGTGTAGTTTTTTTTAAATTTTTTTGTTCAAACGTTTTGTGTAGTTAAATATGCTTTTATTTTACTTAAGAATCTAAGATGTTCGTGGCCACTCCAAATTTTGTTCTCCTTCTCACCGTGATCTCTCGGCGTAAGGAAGAGATCGCAATTGAATATTTTCAAAAAAATTATTACGTAACTGTTTAGGGTTTAATCTTCTAGCTTCTTTACCACCGTGATAATATATATCTCAATATCGTATATATATGAATACCTTTTAATTAATTGTACAAAAAGCTTTTGATCGAACATGTACACTTTTTCTTTTGAAAAACTAGAATTAATTTTCAGTATTATGACACCAGCTGATATTGGCTTAAGTCATCCACATAGTTGAGATGGGTAAACATATTTTCTTAGTTACATATGGAATGATATACCACTCTACCTTTATACTCACTGCTCTATTCAACATTTTGAGGTATAGAGATAAATAGCAAACTTTTCGGATTCTTTCTCACTTATAAAAAAAAAATCATCACTCCGATTCCAATAACTTCAACTGAAAACCATTAACTTAAACTGTAAAGAACGATGTTGTGAAACATAAGTGAATCCGTTAAATAAACTGAGGTACAAACTGCATTACTGTGAGTAGGCCTGGGCGTTCGGGTACCCGTTGACGTTCGGGTTGGGTTTTTCGGATTTCAGTTCTCTTTTATAACACCTCCTAGGTCCCATTCTAATAAATTTTCAAGTACGGGTCGGGTTCGAATATAACACATCGGGTTCGGGTCGGTTTTGTATCACATCATAGAACCCATAAACTAATCATATATCATTCGGATTCGGGTTATATCAGATCGGTTCGGATATACCCGAAATAAAATCTAAAATTTAAAAGTAAAAGTAAAACGTAAGAAATATATATTTATTTTTATATAATTAAGTATTTAAGGTAGTTATTTAAATTTTAAATACTCAGGCTTTAATTGGTGACCATTTATTGAATGGAATAAATGGAAAAAGAGTTGAACAAAAATTCATTTGAAGAAATGAATTGAAAAAAAAAATTGAAAAAAGAGGAACAAACGTTCCATATCAAAATTAGAGGAGGAAAATATTTCTTCTTTAGTTCAATTTATATGAGGAAAAGTGAGGAATGAAATGGGCCCACATATTACTAATTTGACAAAAAATTCAAGTTAGCTGGTATCATTTTACAGGAATAACAAATTCATCATATTTTTTTCCATAAAACATGGTCACCAATTACAGATTTATTGTTAGATATATTATTTTGGACATTCGGATTGGTTTCTTCGGATATTTTTTTGGATTTTTCGGTTTTTTCGGTTTTTTGGATTACTGTTCAGGTTCGGTTAATAACACTTCGGGTTTGGATATGTTTTGTGCCACCTTATAAGATCCATTCAGATATTTTTTATATTTCGGACCGGATACGAATCGGATTCGGTTCGAATTTCAGGTTACGGATATTATGCCCATGACTAACTGTGAGTATATTCATGAGAATACAAATCAAACGCTATGTTTCTTTATCGCACACCAAGCTAACCCCTCTTTTCCGTATGATAACTTTTACCAACTCCGTAAATTATAGATCCCCATTACTGCTTAACCTATAGTGTATACACTAATCACTATGGAACACATGCACAATGATAACATGTACATGAATTCAAACGATTTATTCTATATAGTTATTTTGATCTTTATAAGAATGACACGTATTCAACAAATTTGCAACCAACTAAGGACAATACAACCAATGGAAGAAGGTTTAGAGTATGTGGGAACCAACATTAGTTAAAGCGACGATTATGCGACAAGACGCAACTACTTCTCCCTTTCTCACAGTCATCAATCAACGGAGAATCTTACTATCAACATTACACGTTGTTCCTTTTTCTCCATTTATTTTTCTTACTTTCCCTTTCCTCTCTTGTCATTGTACCCATGTATGATAGAAAGGACAATCGATCCAAATTATAATAAATAATAGTACTCCTAGTTCACAATAACAAAAAGACTTGCAGGTGTAGTATTGCAGAATTAGAATAGTCCGCAATCTAAAACAGAATAATCAACAAATTTGAAATGGAAAATATTTGATCAAAAAAATTATGATCATATATTTATATATATAGTTGATCGAATGACCATCTCGATCGATTGATATTACAAATTCGATCGATTGATATTACAAATTGGCGTTGTATAGTGCTGCTGCATATGCATAATTCACATGGCTTGTGATTCGGTGCAGTGCACCTCAAAGTATAAGACATGACAACACAAATTAAAGAAATCAATCTTTCTTTTTCATAGTTACTTTTGAATTTATCTTTGGATAGAAAATCAAATAACTGATTACACGAATTTGTGGTCATCTTTCTCGTGAGTTCAAATTAAATACTATTTTCAATGATGATATGAAGTATGTACGAGTAGTACGACAACATATGAATGTAAATATATACTAACATATACATTGATTTCTCATTGTACAAACGTAAACAGGTTTCTTGGGTTTTTTTCCCCACATAATTGATATATAAATTAAACTAGATGATAATCCGTGCGTATGCGTGGAGTTAATTTTTATTATAATGCTTGTTTATTAAATAGTTTTAACATTTTGCAACACTACAATCTTTATCGACTATAAAATGACGAATACAAATGTTGGTCTCTTAAATGTATCATCGTTGTTGAAAAGTTAACGTATTACATATTATTTTAATTATTTTTAAGACTTCATATGCACAAAAAAAATTATTGTGGGTGATACAAATCACCAAAACCAAATAGGCAACATCAGTTGAATAATGACGAAAGGGGATTGAGTTTTCAGCTCTCGATTTGTTTACTATTAATTTTCCATAAGTGATTTCATTTTCCACCTCTATAAAACTGTATTTTCGTTCTCGTCTTTGTTGCATTGATATGAGTTTAGTTTCTTTTTTTAACTTCTTCAATGAATTTGGTGAATTACATAAGTGTCAATGTAAAAAGATGGACATCTGTAAAAATTAGTTCCACTCCAGATACATATCTAAGAATCAAAATTTTTAAGAAAATCACTGGCAAACTATATTAACAGGTTAGTGTTCATATCTAATATATCAAGCTATTGTAGAATATAAGTGCATACGCGAAATATAAATGTTTGTCTAGTATATATTCACCAGTTTTATCTAAAAATCATCTAATCTTAGAACAACAAAACAAATTACTTATTTTATTAGCCTAGACCTTTGAGGTTTAGTTACTTAAGAGTATACAAATAAAACTATATATAATACTTTACCATTCTAGTATATGTAAATTATGTATAAACTAAGACCTGTTTGATTTATTAAATGATAAATCAGAAAACTTATAATAAATAGTTCAAATCTATCATTCTTACGATTATAATAGTTAGATAGGATATTATGGAGAAACAATATTAGACGAATGATCAAATCTCTCATTTTTCAAACAAACTCAAAAGGAGGTGATTGGAATCTTGTCATGATATTTCATTAAAAACTTTTTAAGAATAAAAATCAAGACTAAATTATTTAATCTGAATGAAATTATATATATATATATATATATAGTACTTCCAATATTAAAAATCACTTCGATTTGAAGAAGTGTGTTTCACGGATTCTCAGGATGAAATAAGATATCAGAAACCACCTATTTTAAAAATAAATTTGTATACATAAAAGTATATATATTAAAGTAATCACATAAATTAAAACCAATACCTTTTGTTAATTTACAATCACGTTTTTGGTAAATAAATCAAAACAGTCATTTTATTTACTCTATATGATATAAATTAAAATTTATTGATATTGACATAGATATATAGTATATTTTAATATAATTATTTACTATTGACACTTTCTACTCATATTATTTTTTAACATTTGTATATTTGCTGTAAGAAAAATTTAAACCATTAATCACAAAATTTTTAATGTGAGATTTTTCAATACAAATTTCAAAATTAAAATATTAAGATCTCAATAATTTTTCACTGGAAATTTTAAAATTAACATATTTATATATTTGTATATAGTACATAATTTATTTCAAATGATATTAATATATATATATATATATATAATACGAATATCTATTAATGAAACTTCATATTCATACGATTTATTAGGGTTGGACATTTTATCCGATATCCGAACCCGTATCTGAATCCGATCTGAAGTAGCAAAATACCGAACGGTTATTGAATTCGAAGAGATTGGATATCCAAACCCAAACGGGTAATATCCGAACCCGAACGAGTAATTTCCAAACCCGAATGATATCCGAAGATAACCAAACATAAGTATACTTAACTCTATATTTCTAGTTTACTCCTCTCATTTTATTCAAAAAATTTATATTAATGATGCACATTGCTTAAAATTAGATAACATACATATAGTTATGGATAAAATCATTTGCTACCCACTTAAAATACAGATCAAGCTCTTGTTTCTTGCATTAACAAATGTTGCATCTAAAATTACAAAACAATAACTAAATTAGTGGTTTTCTGTTTTTAAAGTTTTATATAAATTTTTATCTCCAAACCTATTAAAATATTAATCTTTTGAAAATTAGTAAACCAGTTAAGTTAAAAATATATTTTAAATACAAAAAAACTTAAACAATGAATAATTTATTTAATTTTTCATCAAAATTTAGATATCCGAACCCGACCCAAAATATCTGAACCCAAACATAAAATACCCGAACCAGACCCGAAGTGTAGAAATACCCGAACATGTTCTATACCTTTATAATGAAATATCCAAAAATCCTAAATACCCGATACGAACCCGAACGTGTATCTGAACGCTCACCCCTATGATATATGATCATTTGTATTTTGATTGAACAGAAAAAAAGTTAAACCATTGATCACAAAATTTTCAATGCGGAACTTTTGCCACTTTTAGTAATTTATAGTCGTTTTTTAAAATTCAAAATATAACATATAAGAAAAAATCTAATTTTTTTTATTATATCTTTAACGTGATTGTTTAATTTCTTTTAATAATATAAAAGTAAACAAAAAAGAGAGATGATACAAAAATTGTTATCAATTATGTATTATTCATAATCATTAATTGTCATATATATGTTAACCATTTTAGGTAATTCCGTAGCATTTATTTAAGAAAGAAAAAATATTCTTTGGTACACTAATAATTAATTTGATAGTTAGTTTAATAAAAAATATATTATAAGTTATTATGGACCAACTTATTTTTTTAAGAATTCTAAAAATTATCCTCGTGATGACACGTGGCTACGAAAACATGTTGTAATGCTTCAGGATTAATATATAGGGGATTTAGACATCAATATGAAAAAATAAAATAAGGTCTAGCTTTTTGAGAGAGTCTAAATTAAACATAAACTTTCAAACAAAGTTGGGCTTTTAAATATAATTTCAGTTATTGTTATTTAGAGAAAAAATAAACACTTGTTTTGGACACGGGTAGCTCATGCTTTTAATAAGGTGCTATTTCAGCGATATTAGACATACTCCATTAATTTAGACTCGAATATGAGACTATCGATGACTAAAAGATGAAGAAGAAAAAAAGAAAAAGATGTACATTTTCTTATGATACGACGAGATAAGGCCATAAGAGCACTTCCAATATTACGAGGAGTTTTTAGTATTTGAAGAAAAATAAAAAAATAAAATTAAGAGAGAAAATGAGTAAAAGTTCTTAGTTATGAGTTTTTAAGAAACTATGGGATACTAAAAAACACATATCATTTAAATAGATGATTATTTAGTTTAAAGAAAATAAAAAATAAAAAAATAATTTTAATACTAATATTTTCATGATTTCTAACTATTGGAAGTGCTCTAATGGCAAAAAGTAACAATGCAAGTAAAAGTAGTTAGCCATGACAATAGATGGCGGAACAATCCAATAAATGTAGTGGAATAACATATGCTAACTCACTCCATGTTTAAAAGAATAATGGTTTAAACCTTTTTTTTGTATTTCGAAATTAATGTTTTATTGAAAAAAAAAAATTAATGTTTTACACATTTATTAATATATTTGATTAAATTTTTTAATATCAATTAAAAGGTAAAAACATTAATGGTTGAACCTTTTTTGAAAGAACAAATTTAAAATATAAATATTTATGGTTTTATAGTATATGTGAAAAATTAGAAAGATCAATCTTTTGTATGACTTTTTTTATCGTTCCACTGAATACTTACACAAAAGACAATACATCGTATTCACGTTGGTACAGCATTACCGATCAATGGCAACATATGTTTCATAGATCCACCATTTATTTTGATCAAACATGGAGATAATGATGCCCTTTATCAAAAAAAAAAAAAACATGGAGATAACGAGTCAGCTCTCCAAACTTTCACTTCTTTTTTTGAAAGCAAAACTTTCACATTTTGGAGTAAACAAAACAGTTTGTAAAGAAGAAAAAACATGCATGGGAATTGGGACATGCAGAAAGAAAACCAAACATATATGAAATATAGTATTTCATCCGTTCCACAAAGATAGACTTTTTAATATTTTCACACATGTTAAAAAACACATTAAACTGCCATAATAAATGTATCATTTTCGGTAATTTTCAATAACTTTTAACTAATAGTAATTCAATAAAATCAATTAATTTTTTCAAAGTTTACAATTTTTCATAGAAAACACAAAAAATACATTTTTCTGAAACAAAATTTTTTTCTAAAAAGTCTATTGTCATGGAACGGAGGAAGTATATGCTAATGATATTGTGCGTATGTATTGCTTTGTGATTGAGGACATAAGAGCAAACAGAATGATTCGGTATAATGAAATTCCACAGCTGGTGGCGTTGGAAATGCAATTGGAATGATCCCATGTTAGGTTTTTACATGCCATCACTCCACATGCCTCTCTTTCCGCTCCCCCTCCTTTTCTTTTTTTTTTGTTTAATCACTATCAATCTTATAACTCTCCTCTAATCTATCGCTAAATTAATCTAATCATTCTCGGCATTAATTAATCTCCTTTAATTATGCTTATTAATATATCTTTTTTTCTTGTGTTCAAAAAAATTATATCTTTTCGTGCTATTTAATTCAGTTGATATAACTAGAAAGCCTACTTATTTTTTTTTCCATTCTCAGATACGCACTTTTCATATTTTTAACTCTTTTATTTGAATTTTTCAATGGAAAAAAAAATCTATGTACTATAATATTCTCTCTGTTTTAAATTAAGTATCGTATAGCATAAAAAATTTCATTGCAAAATATGTGTTATTTTATGATTATAATGCAACTTTCTATTGATTTATCTTTTTTGTTCCTAATAAACTAAGATAAAAAATAAATTCAATGCAATTGTAATGGTGAAACAAGGGCAAAATTAAAATTTTAAACAATTTTTAAATTTATGTGTAAAATTCTTGAACGACAATTAGTTTAAAACGGAAGGGAATATATTCTCTCTATTTCACAATGATTTATGTTTTGAAGTTTTCGCATATGTTAAATTTTGATTATAAATAACTTAATTTTTAATTCTTGTGATTAATTATTTTTCATAGCTAATCTATATATGACGAGCCTTGAGGAGTTGAGGTCCATATAGCTAACATTTTTCTTAATGAAGCAACGTGTGTTCTATATTTAGGGTCTGACTGGTTCAAACGCAGCGGTTGCGGTTGCGGTTGCGGGAGTTTGTAGATGTGGGCAGTTGCGGTTTCTAGCGGTTTTAAGAGATTTGTACGACTGGTACTGCGGTTAAAAATTGGTGCGTTTGCGGATGACTTATGACTGGTTAACTACCAAATGCGGTAACAGTCAAATAATAAATTAACAATATTTACATTTAATATAATTATAAGAATATCAAAAATCGTAAAATTATAATAAATATAAAATTTATTTTTAGAAAGTTATAATTTTAATTTTTGAAAATTTATTGAAATTGTTTTTATTATAAAATTTTATAATATTAATTAAAATATAATATATATATTTAATATTTTCATAATTTCAATTTGAAATTTTTTATTAAATATTTTTACTTTTGTATATATATTGTTTAAAAAAAAAGAAAAAAATTTTACCCTCCCGCAACCGCAAACGTTAGCTGTAGCCAGCTTTTGAATTTATGAGATTCGGGGCGGTTTGAAGCGGTTTGAAGCGGTTTAGAGCTATTTAAATGATTGTTGCAAACCGCCGACAACCGCTACCAACCGCAAAAGCTGCGTTTGCGGGTGGTAGCGGGAAAACCAGTCGCCCCCTTAATTATCGGTCGTAAAACGCTAATTTCACCACAATCAAACCTAGAACTATATGGAATTCAGGGGCGAGACAAGGATATGACAGTTCTTCGATCTTGATTTTTTTTGTTGATAGATAGAGAGATTCACCGACCAAGGTGTCGTCGTTTCGCGGTCCCCTCAACATTTGCTTAGAGCTTCATCTATCTCTGTTAACTAGAAACTAGATATTACATTAAATGTTCTTGTATTCTTGTCTGCTTTATGCTTCAATCCCGAAACTTTCTAAAAGTATAAACACATACAAAAATGTGTTATACGACCCTATATTTCGAATAAGACTACATATGAAAAAAACTGCTAACAATCGATATTCAATCATGGTTGCAATCGCCAAAACCTACATGTTCGATTTAACTGTAAAGTATAAACATACTCTAAATGCAAAGTCTGGTAGATAAAACTAAATATATTGGAGTGGCCTAGCTAGCTACAAGCGAGTTACAAGTATTGCTGTTCGATTGCGTAGAAAAATATATAACAATCAAATATCTTATTATCATATCCGTTGAACTTGTTGCTTTTCAGCTCGACTAAGAATGCGATATCAGTCAAGTATGTTATTATTTTTGCCTTTCATATGTGGTTTGTAATTGGAGACACCAACCAAAACTTAAAACTTGTCTTGGTCACCTGGTGGGACTGAATCATCTATAGGCACTACAGCACCATATACTCTAGAAATTTCAAGAATTTAGAATCGTTAAAATTAGTCGTTTTCTATTTGTATTTGAATAACTGGACAAGTTTGATCTGGTTTGGCGTTGACATAGGTTGAAGTCGGATGAGAACTACGTTTGTAAATGGATTAGATCATATGTTGTTGGTTAATACGGACCACTAAGGTCCCAATCACCAGGTATCTTGTTTTTCCTAATTTTCTTGGATTTTTTTTTGCTAAAGTTTTATTATTTCCCACATCTTACATTTATAAGAACATAATGTGGAAAAATGTTATCCAATATTGTCAAATGATTTTAAAAATAAAATTTGTTATCATAAAATAATTTGTTTGAAGAATTTTGTAGTAATTTGTTTCACCTAGGCCTGGGCATTTTAACCTGGACCCGAAGACTCGAACCGGAACCGACCCAAAAATATTCGACCCGGAACCGGACCGGAAATTTACAAGTATCTTTTGGGTCTAAATTTTTTTTACCCGAAAGAACCGGAACCGAAAATGAACCGACCCGAATAGATCCGGACCCGAAAAGAACCGACCCGAATAAACCCGACCCGATAAGAACCGATTTGTACCCGACTTAAAAACATGTATATCTAAAACTATGATGTTTTTGTGTACTATTTTATATATATTATTTTATGATTTAGTTGAAATATCTTTTGTTAACAACATTTGTTATTATTTTTTAACATTTTTAAAGTAATATAAAGCTTTAAAATGTAAAATTTAGAGTTTTAAAATGTTTTATTTTAATTATTAATAGTTTCATTTAAGTTGTTTTGTAAAATTTTAGATATATATGACAAATATTCAACTAAAGTTGATGGAATTGAGTATATCATGTCCTTTTCAGATCCTAAATACCCGAATCCGACCCAAACCCGATATGGACCCGAAAAATTATGGGTATTTTATGGGTATTTTAATTATAGACCTGAACCGATCCGGATCCGAGAAGAACCGACCCGAACCCGAATCGAAAATTTCTAAGTACCTATTGGGTCTAAATATTTAGGACCCGAAAAGACCCGGACCCGAAAGGAACTGGCCCGAACCCGACCCGAATATCCGAACGCCCAGGCCTACTTTCACCGGTTAGGTTTATTCTCCAAATATTGTCTATAGATGCCGTCATACTGATAGATTCATCGGACGGTAATATACGTAAAGACGAAGACACGTTTCAGAATTCAACACCGAATAGAACTGTGGAACCTATCTGTTAACATGCCGGAAGCAAAAATGAATTACCCTCCTTTTTATTCCCTCCCCACTCATGTTCAATCAACTCCCCACTCATGTTCAATCAAATGTCACAACTCTTTATAGACCTCGAGGCTCATGTGTGGTGGTAAGATAAGAACAGCTTTAGTCAAAAAAAAAAAAAAAAAAGATAAGAACAGCTTTTACTAGTTTTTATACTACCTTTTGAAACCAAGTTTGACTTATATCACCCTAAATCAAAATTCCTTAAAACACGCTTTATACTTTAGATAACGCACCAAAATACACACTGAACCTACATTTTTTAACTAGCTGCGACGTTTTTCGACCCCAAAACGGTATTGCTAAATTAGCCCAATACATATATCAATAATATAGCACGTGAGTCTCTTCTATTTCGCAATTCCAATTTATTTTAGGCCCATCCTAATATTGATTTCTCCCTAATATTTGACAATTTAACGAAGCCCACCCTTGATGATGTTTATTTCTGAGATATGATGATAGAAAATATATTATCAATACACCATAATCTGTAACGCTAATCAACAATAGTACGGTTATAGCTTCATTATACATACAGGAAAAATGATCGCTGACTACGTGAAGTATTAGCCTGCTAACCATGCAAACTAAATTAATGTATACCTAGCTATACGAAATATATGTTATGCATGACAACGTTTCTCAACTTAATGATATTATGTAGTTAACATCACGAGTTTAGTTTCATTCATCCAAAAACGAATGTATATGTCAGAGACTGTTTAAATATCTCGTTTCATCAATTAAAACATGACCGACCATACTATAATTTAACTAAAATTGATTTTAACCAACGTTTTAAAAGCGTAAGAATATTTTCAACAAAATCTAATTTACAAAATCAATATGTTTTAACATATTTTGATAAGGAGTGTTTTATATTTTATTGTATTTGAAAACTATATAATTATTTTATTTTTATTTACATTAAATATGAAAGTTATATAAGATATTATGAAATTTTGTTTTTAAATTATTTTAATATTTTTTCTTATGAATTTTTAATAAAATTTCTCTAATTCGTTTGAGTAATTGTGTGATATATACTTATTTGATAAATTTTTAATTATAAAAATTATTTGATGTAAATTTATTAATTTTCACATTTTATTTGTTTAAAACTTATTTGATGTCAACTTCAACCAAACATAATCTCGCCTATATAATTATCAATTATATAGTTTTAAGAATAAAAACAATCTAAGAATAAGAATCTAATATGAAAGTTTTACTAAGTTTAAATGAATGGAATTTTTGTTTATAAAAATATAAAAAATATAATTTATATTAAATAAATAAAATGTTAGAATCAATATATTGACATTAAATAAGTTTTATAATAAAAAATTGATCAAATAATTATATATCACACAATTTATCAAATGAATTACATAAATTCTATTAAAAGTTAATAACAAAACAGATTGAAATAATTAAAAAAAAACAAAATTAAATAATATCTTATATAACTTTCATATTTAATATAATAAAAAATATAATTATATAGTTTTCAAATACACTAAAATAAAAATTTTAAAACACTACTTACCAAAATTTTATAAGACATATTGATTTTCTAAATTAGATTTTGGTTAAAAATATTCTTACATTTTTAAAACGCGGGTCAAAAACTAATTTTAGTTAAATTATTGTCAGGAACGTCATATTTTAATTGATAAAACAAGAGATTTAAACGGTCTCTGACATCCAAATCACTTGTTGGATAAATGAAATTAAACTCGTGATGTTAACTATATAACATCATTAAGTTGAGGGATGTTGACATGTATAATATATATTTCGTATAGTTAGGTATACATTAGTTTAGTTTGCATGATTGGTCATGTGATAGCCAATATTTCATGGCCAATATTTCATGTAGTCGGCGATCATTTTTCCTACATACAAAGTAAACTAATGCGCATTATACTGGATTTTTTTTTCTGGCTAGTACGTAGAAGCATTTCCTGACACAAACAACATCAACTAAACTATAGGCTCCTAACTTCCTTAAGCGTATACTCTAGTCCTGTTATATATTCTTTTTTTTTCTTCGAACGGCTATTCTATTACTCAAGCTTGAACTGGTCTGGGGAATCAGACCGGAACAGAACAACCAATATAATACAATTCTCTATGAAAGGATCTGGCTATCTTAGCTAATGAATCATACGATACATTTTCCGAACGAGTAACAAAAACAATCGAGAACTCTGTGAATCTGCTCTTCAACTTCATAAACTCTTCCAGGTCAGTAGAAAAGTTCGGTCATGCTCCGGGGTCTTTGATCATTGAGATTAAGTCCTTGCAATCGGTCCCAAAAGATTGACATGTCGATACATGAATCATACACTCCATTGCCCAAGATAAAGCCTCCAGTTCTGAATGCAATGGTGAGATTCTTCGGCGTTGATTCCTTGTTCCCAAAAGTCCTCATATATATTCAGATTTGAATATTGTCATGGTAATATATATAAATATGGTTGCCCTAAGCTTTGATTATGTCTTCTTATATCAGTTCTTTTTTTTAGATTCTCCTTCTTAATTAAAAGGTATAGATCTTTCTTTTTCAGATTCACATACATAAATTAGTAAGATATGTATGATGTAGAGATTGCAACTACCAGAATAGTACTTGAAATAGTTTAACAAGTTATAAAGGAAACAAAGCACATATATCATATTCCTTGTCATATAAATACACATTCTTTATATAAATTGATATTGTCAGCCAATGCGATTTATAATTATTAATGGAGGAAAAATACACATAGAAAGAGCCGTGGCCTCGTCTAACATGGATTTCAACGTGAATGGAATGCACGTTGCTGGCTGCTACGAGTGCTACCCTATCAATATTTCTATATTAGTTCTACCATATAAACTCTTCCTAATTAATGTATATCCGTGCGCAATGTGTGACTATTACCATGTTGCTATATTTTGTTGTTATTCATCACCACGTTAGAACGTTTTGTTTTTCTTAAAATCTATCTGAATATTATTTTAAAACTTCCAAGAGATGTTCTTATAAAGAGAAAATTTAAAGAGTTTCGTAGCGATCCATTTCACATGTTTTCATAGTCTCATGGATTAGTCCTATATTTGGTTATTTGCCATTTAAACGAGGTAAATTGCGAAATCTATAAACTGAAATAATTTTACAATCTAATAGTGGCGAAGAATAATATTTAACCAAATTACACCGAACCCGAGTACATTCCTAAGACTCTTACTCCCACATCATAGACTATTCTAAAATCATGGAGCAAATAGCATTTGACTATACCAGAAATTCTGAAACCTACTAAAATGCTAAATGATAGAAGCATGACCAATGGTCGAAACCTTGGCCTGATCTCTAAATAGACGGTAGACACTACAATGGCCCATACAGCCAATAAAACAACCTGAAAATAGGTAACAAAGGAAAGAGAGATTCTAGAAGAGGAGGTACTCAAAACTTTGGACGTACAACATTGGCTATGTACTGCTTTGCGACAAAGCGTAGCATTTAGGTTTAATAATCACTAAACACGAACCAGAAGTTTCTGTTCCTTCAATCCCCTTTATGTATATATATGCTCTGGTCTCCTTTCATTACATTAAACATCTCTTTGACCACCTTCTTCTTCTTTGCCAGTTCATTCTTTTTTTTAATACCTAAAAATTATATATAGCGTATAAACTAATTACGTATTCTTGTCTCCCACTCTCTGCCTTCTCCCTTAATATATCCATATTAATTAAAGTTAGGGCAATATAAAGCTGTCTTCAAGTTTCGACGTGTCGTAACATCCTGATCAGTTTCTGCCAGCGGATCAGACAACAATTCTTTCCCTTTGCATATTCATTAAGGTACACTGCCCACAAAAGTCACTAATACCGATTATGATCATAGCAGTTAAGATTACTGATTGATTAGTGGTAATAGTTAATGTTCTTGGCATTAACTTTGGCGGCGAAACTCATGAACTAAGATATTGTGAATTAATCACATACGTTAGACCATAACCCAATATTAATATATTCCCATCCAGTTTTTTTTTCCCTTTATTGTAAACAACAACAACTAATCTTTATATCTTTCGCAACACTAATATTTGATAATTAGTAGAGGTGATTAGTTTAAGTAGATAGGAAAAAAGATACACACACATACAAATTAAAAGCTAAATAAAAAATCAAGAAGAAGAAAGGCAAACAACAACTGTGAAACACGACTTGGCCACACACACACACTAAAAAAGAAAAAAAAACTAAGCGTTGAAAATTGTGTGTAATTGTTTGTATCGATCGGTTGAGAAGTGCCTCTCTTGTTTTCTGATTTTCTCTCTCTTTTATTGTTCTTTACACATTCTTCTTCTACTTTGTTTTTGTTTTTGTTTTTGTTTTCTCACCTCCTTGTCTCTTCTTCCATGGCCATCGGTGAAAATAAAAGAGGAGATATATATTTAATTTAATATAAATCTTATATTTGCGTAGGTGGTTGATTAATGAAGTTATCGCCTCTGAGTTTCTCAACGCAATCTAGTTTCAGTCACGGCGGAGATGGCTACGACGACGGTGTGGAGTTAAGACCGTCACCATCCACCGGCGGCGCAATGCTGCCGGTTTTTCTCAACGGTTTGACTCGTGATGGAGACTCTGGAAGCGGAAGCAGCTGGGAAAGAGAGCTCGTGGAGGTGACTCTGGAGCTCAACGGCGACGACTCCATCGTCGTCTGCGGAATGTCGGAGGCCACGTCTGATTCTCAGCCGAGATCGGTTAATGTCTCGGGAAGGTTAACGAGGAGTCTATCCACGACGCCGACGAGGATCAGGCAGACGTTCGGGAGGTTACTAAGGTCGGATTCAATGAGACCAACGACTTCTTCAGTCTCCGCGACGGAGACGGGAAGGTTAACGAGGAGTCTATCCACGACGCCTTCGAGGATCAGGCAGACGTTCGGGAGGTTACTGAGGTCGGACTCGACAAGAACAACGACTTCTTCAGCCTCCCGGGAGAGAGATTTGGAGCGTCAGACAGCGACGGAGACGACGGGGAGGTTAACGAGGAGTCTATCGACGGCGTCTTCGAGGATTCGGAAGACGATTGGGAGGTTACTGAGGTCGGACTCGACGGCTTCTAGAGATGTGGAGCGTCAGGGGGCGGCGGGGACAGAGACGCCGATCATGTCCGCGAGGGATATACGGAGGGAAAACGCAATTCTACAGCGATCAACGTCGAGCGCAAAGAGAGCGCTTAAGGGATTACAATTCATCAACAAAACCACGAAAGGAAACAGCTGCAATTGTGATTGCGATTGCGATTGCGATCAGATGTGGAAGAAAGTTGAGAAACGATTCGAATCGCTTTCTAAAGAAGGGTTGCTTGCGCGAGAAGATTTCGGAGAGTGCGTTGGTAAGTTAGATATTAAACCCACAAATTAAAAGAATCTATTACATATAAACAAAACCTGTTTAGATGTCGGAACAAAGACATGTTTAGATGTCGGAACAAAAACTAATTAAGATTTTTTTTTTTTTTTTTTTTAATTTGATAAAAATAAAGGGATGAAGGATTCGAAGGAGTTCGCGGTTAGTGTGTTCGATGCTTTGGCTAGAAGAAGAAGACAGAAGCTGGAGAAGATAACGAGAGATGAACTTCACGATTTCTGGTTACAGATATCTGATCAAAGCTTCGACGCGCGTCTTCAAATCTTCTTCGATATGTACGTTTCTTTCTCTTGTGTTTGTCTTTACGTTTATTAACTTTTGCGGGAATGACGCATTGCAATTTGAAAAAGAAAAAAAAAGCACAAGAAAACAAATGGGTTTGATCCAAGTTCACTTAATTAGCTGATGACTTTAATGATTGACGATAATGTTTATCTGTAATTAGTAGTATCTTTTTCTGTATCCTGAAAAATGCAGATGAGCTCTCTCATCAACTTTGCACTTTTAATAAATTTAGGTTTTTGTGTGTGCTAATATCTAATTGAGTAAATTTTGTTAAATAAAGAAAGTAATTAGCTTTGATCAAAAAAAAAAAAAAAAAAAAAAAAAATCTTTGATTGGAGATTGTTATCTCTTTAGTGAGAGCCTACCGTAATTTCACAGTAATTTTCTACATTTTAGGGAATTATTAAGCATAAATTAAAGATATGTTGCAATAAGATGGGCAAATGCAATTGGATATGTTAGATGAATCATTTAAATCACGTGGTGTTATTAGCCGTTGGATCTGTTAGCTCACGCAATCAACGGTGAAAAGCATTAAGCGAGTTTGACTAATGGGCTGTGGTTTACTTGGTCCAGTAAAACAAACTTTCAACAGATTTTCAAAAAGAAGTTTCCTCTTTTTAGCTGTTTCCCGCATTTAGTTTTCTTGCAAGTGAGATAAACAATAGGCCATGACTCTTAAATCCACCAAATCAGAAAATGGTTTTGCGTTTTTTTTCCCATAATTTTACCAAACATTTAGTTCAACTAACTTTCCCATTTTTCTGCTTTGACAAAACAAAAAAAAACTTTGTTTGTGATATATGCTTCAAATATTATTTTTTCATTAATGATTCTGCTATAGTTTTTGAAATTCTGAGTGTTTTGTCACCAGGGTTGACAGCAATGAAGACGGGAGGATCACTAGTCAAGAAATCAAAGAAGTAATTTCTTTTATAGCATATTAATGCAAACACATGAGTTACTATTACAACAATCAAAAGATCATAGAATAACGTTTATACTTTGCAACACAGCTTCTAATGCTAAGCGCATCAGCAAACAAGTTAGCAAAACTCAAGGAACAAGCAGAAGAGTACGCATCTCTGATCATGGAAGAACTCGATCCAGAGAATCTTGGATACATTGAGGTAAAATAGATAATAATAATAATTAATAATAATAATCAGCAGAGATAATGTAGTCTTTTATCTTCACATACTATCCATGTTTGTTTTGTCGTATCAGTTATGGCAACTCGAGACACTCTTACTTCAGAGAGACGCATACATGAACTACAGTAGACCGCTTAGCACGACAAGCGTTGGAATGAGTGGAATGAGTTCACCAAGACGGAATCTCATTAGACCTCGTCATGTGGTTCGAAAATGTAGACAAACGCTTCAGTGTTTGGTTCTAGATAACTGGCAACGAATATGGGTTCTGTTATTATGGGTCATTCTTATGGCCCTTCTCTTCGTCTGGAAGTTTTTTCAGTACAGAGACAAAGCTGCGTTTAAAGTCATGGGTTATTGTTTAACCACTGCTAAAGGAGCTGCAGAGACTCTCAAGCTCAACATGGCTCTTGTTCTGTTACCTGTTTGTAGAAACACCTTGACTTGGCTGAGATCTACACGCGCTCGAGCTTTTGTTCCTTTTGATGATAACATCAACTTCCATAAGGTAAAAAAATATTCCCTCCATTTCGCCACATTCTTCGCGCATGGATTAATAAAATAATTAAAATGCATTTATGTTTTTATTAATTACCTATGTTTAACAAATAGTATTTTTGAAATAAATAAAATTATTTATAAATCAAACACATTTTGTAATTAATATTAAGATGAAAGTAGTTATAAATTGTACCTGAATTTTTAAAATGATATTTTTTATGTAACAAGAAAAAATATCGACGGGATGAGACAGCTCACTTGGTAAGGACCCTGTGAGCCAATTGTCATGCTCACGGGTTCGACGCCAGGCGGAGGCGAACTGCCCATTCTGTCACCAATGCGGTACTGGGTGTAAGTGGACCGCTGCCTATCCGGACCCAGGGGAATGATCCACGTAAGTGGAGAACCCCTGGATTATCAAAAAAAAAAAAAAAAAAAAAAAAAAAAAAAAAAAAAAAAAAATAGGGAACCCAATTGGGTTTTTGCGTTGAGGGTGCTCTAAGTAACCTTCTTTCACTCTAAGTAATCTGCTTTCTGTCTTGCAGATTATTGCTTGTGCCATAGTGATTGCGATACTTGTTCATGCTGGTACTCATTTGGCGTGTGATTTTCCACGGATTATAAATTCGAGTCCAGCAGATTTTGCATTGATCGCTTCTTACTTCCATGGTGTTAAGCCCACATTCAAAGACCTGATGACAGGTGCAGAAGGAATCACTGGGATCTCTATGGTGATCTTGACAACCATCGCCTTCACATTAGCATCAACTCATTTCAGGAGAAACCGTGTGAGGCTACCTGCACCACTTGATCGGTTAACTGGCTTTAACGCCTTTTGGTACACTCATCACCTTCTAGTGGTTGTCTACATAATGCTCATTGTGCATGGGACCTTCCTATTCTTTGCTGATAAGTGGTATCAAAAAACTGTAAGCAGAAACCTAAATCTCACTTTGCTCTTAAACTTAGATGGTCAAAATGTTACTAAAACCTAAATTAAAACCTCACAGACTTGGATGTACATCTCGGTTCCTCTGGTGGTCTACGTGGCAGAACGAAGTCTGCGAGCTTGTAGGTCCAACCATTACTCTGTCAAAATCCTCAAGGCAAGCCACCTTCACTGAGAAAGTTCTTCTGCCTGATAAAAAAGTGTATGAGTAAACAAAAAAAAAAACATATTCCAAATCTTGATCTCTGCAGGTTTCTATGTTACCTGGGGAAGTACTCAGCTTAATCATGTCAAAGCCTCCTGGATTTAAGTACAAGAGTGGTCAATACATATTCTTGCAGTGTCCAACAATCTCTAGATTTGAATGGTGAGTACTGATGACATATTCATAGTGTTTAGCAAACATCTCGAGAGTTTCACATATAAAGATGTTATACCTAAACCTTCTCCAGGCATCCGTTTTCTATTACCTCTGCGCCAGGAGATGACCAACTTAGTGTTCACATTCGAACACTCGGAGACTGGACAGAGGAGCTACAACGAGTTCTAACAGTGGGTAAAGATCTTTCAACATGCGTGATTGGCCGATCGAAATTCTCTGCCTATGGCAATACTGATTCATCACAGTAAATACCAATACACCTCCTTTGCTTCCCACTACATATTTAGATACTACTTAGTATTAACACGCCTTGTTGATTGATCATGCATTGGACAGACAACCAAAACTATTAGTAGATGGTCCATATGGAGCCCCAGCACAGGACTACAAAAGTTATGATGTCTTGCTCCTAATTGGATTGGGGATAGGAGCTACTCCTTTCATAAGCATACTCAAGGATCTACTGAACAACTCAAGAGAAGAACAAACAGTAAGCCACACTCAGTGCACCAGAAGAAAGATTTTGCACCAAATACATAACATCTCTATACTTGTTCTGGCGCAGGACAATGAATTCAGCAAATCAGATTTCAGCTGGAATAGCAATACATCTTCGTTTACCACAGTAACTCCAAGTTCAACACAAGGAGGGAAAAAGAAAGCAGTGAAGGCTCACTTCTACTGGGTCACAAGGGAGCCTGGATCCGTTGAATGGTTTAGAGGTGTAATGGAGGAAATATCAGACATGGACTGCAGAGTAATAAACATTTCTATTCGTCACCACTTACTTAACCTGTAGTAATTGATCGATAATACTAATATATTAATTCCTTTTTCATTTTTAATCTCGTGAAACAGGAGCAAATTGAGTTGCACAACTACCTTACTAGCGTATATGATGAAGGAGATGCAAGATCAACTCTGATAAAGATGGTCCAGGCTTTGAACCATGCCAAACATGGAGTTGATATTCTATCCGGGACACGGGTAAAAAAAATTCTAATAGATCATCAGACCAAAACATAATGTCCCAATGTTACCAAACCATTAAGAAGATATATCATCATCCATTGTACCAGGTGAGAACACATTTTGCAAGGCCAAACTGGAAGGAAGTCTTCAGTAGCATAGCAAGAAAGCATCCAAATTCAACAGTCGGTAAGTACTACTCTACAATCAGCTGCTAATGAATTAATACCACTGGGCAAATAAAATATAGAACTTGTTTGCTAATACATATCTAGGCCAAGAAGCATTATATGTAAAACTATTGATCTTATTGGTGCAGGAGTGTTTTACTGCGGCATACCAACCGTGGCAAAGGAGTTGAAGAAGCAAGCACAAGAAATAAGTCAGAAAACAAGCACACGGTTCGAGTTTCATAAAGAGCATTTCTAATTGATGTCAGCTACGATCATCACTTTCCTTTTTGAGTGAGAGCTTAAAAATCAAGCAAGCCAGTTTCAAAAAAAATAAAAAAAAATCAAGCCAGCCATTATTTTTTCTTTTCTTCTCATGCTAACTTCACAGTCACTTAGCAAAATAGATTACATTCACTATGTCGCATGGAAACATTGTCCTGCATGTTTGTATAGACCGGCCTAAAGGCATGATCAAAATAACAAGTATAAGTTTCTTTACCGAATGAAATATAAACGTGTTTCAAGAGTGAACCAAATCTCTATTTCCATTACCACAAACTATTAGTAGTCACAGAGGAAGAACATATTAAACAAGAAAGTTTTCATCATAATCTGTAAATTGGTACTGAAGCGCATTCGAGGAGTAACGACCGACATGACTTTATATTTTCATACAATTACAAGAGTATAAAAAAGGCATTTGTTTTAAACTAGAAAAGCTCCATGTAGTCGAACATAAGATTATGCAATGACTCACCAAGCACAGTTTTATAATCTTACACAATAGATATGGTTTAGCTTTTTAATGGTTTTATAGTTCGATTTATTTGGTCTAGCTTTTTTAGTTTTGTGTTTGTGCTTCTTCTCAACCACATCTATCTCTGTACGGTTCTCAAAACAAATATCGCATTGGTATATATATCAAACATTCTCTCTAATCAATAGACAAGTTGAGAAAATTCACTTTAACGAGTGTTTAATACAGAGATCCGAACAAAACCAAATCTCATGCATATAGAGTCAAAACTAAGAAAGTCTTTAAGCATGATTAGCCTGGAAGCAAGCAATGTACTGAAACAAAGTTTCCTTTATATCTAATACACAACAAAGAGAGAAAAAATGGTAACTAACTTACAACGTAGTAGATGGGAAAGCTGTCTTTGTGTTGCATATAAGTGGGTCTAAGCTTGAGTCACAAGTGAACCATAAGCAATGAGTCAAATGCACGATAGTTCAAGGTCACAACCTTTGCTCAATATTTTTATAGTTTTTATAGAGACCCCAAATCTTTCATTTGTTTCTATATAATGCACCATAGTCTTATTCCTATCAGTTTTCGCTCAGTTCTTTAATAGGATTTGTCTCTCTTTACTTTTAGAAATTAATTGGCTTTCTCCCATCACAGTTAATAATGAAAATTGTTATTTTTTAAACGGACATCGGTTGTAGCTGGAAGTACAGTGTCGGAGAGGGAGGGAGGGAACGATTGCTACTCAATGAAGACAAAAATAAACTCATCTTATATATCTTATTATATATTAAAACAGAAGTCACAACTTTGATTCATGTGTAATTTTTTTAAAAATGGACATATTCCTAGAAAATCATGTTACATTTAATCTCTAATTTTATCATTTAAATTTTGGATCTACCATAAATTTTTATTGGGCTATCAATAATTAGATTTAAACAATAGATGGTCCATTGGATTTAGAGATAATATAAATTAAACAGATATAATTTAATGTTGTAATACTATACCTCCATATGTTAATTATTTAAATATTTATCGATGTTAATTTTTAAAATTATAAAGATTTTTCTTTAAATAAAAAAAAATCATATTATCTAACAATGGTTAATCTATACTACCTTAAACCAATGAAAACAAATTTTAAACTATATAGTTTATTTTAAAAATTAAACAAAAACTAAATGTTTAATTATTTACTCGATAATATAAATCTATGAAGCGAAAAGTTTAATTTTTTAAAAACTTTTTAAATTTGTGAAATGTTACAATATCTTTGAATATGACAATAAAACAATATTTTACTAATCTTTATATATATAGTTATGATTTTAATAATGAAATAATAATTCGAAAATATATATATAGAAGAAGATACAAATACATGTGAAAGTTTGAAACAATCTATTCAATGAAAAAAATATACCGTAAACTTATTATGTTTTAAAAATTGATAGACACATATATATTATAATATATACCAATTAAAAATTGAAAAATATGTTTATATAAAAATAAATGAAAACGAAAATCCGCGCGGTTGCGCGGATCGAGATCTAGTCTAATCTATTGAAATAGAGTCATGTTTGAAATTTACCATGGCATGTTTTAAATTTGGGCTTATTAAAAATGTTGTGACTAAATATATAGACACACTTATTTTTATAATTTTATTAATGTCATTCATCTTCTTAACACACCTTTACCTAATTATTAAATTAGACATATCTATTAACCAGTTTTCCCAATCAACGAAAATTAAACCTATTGTTGCCATATCATCGAAATCTCAACAGCATATCAAAGCCGTCAACGAATCCAAGAAACTGCTAACAATTTCATGATCCTGCTTTAGAGTTTTGACTTTGATCTCAAAACTGACTCAGATCATCATAAACTTGACTGATGTGCTTTCATGTTGATGCCTGAACCAAGTATAAGCTGAGGACTAAACAACTTTTTATATACTACTGGTTGGGTTTAGAATCTAGGCAAACAATTCCTCTACCAATCGTGTACACCATATGATCATACCTACCTAACAACTGCTTTCTCTTTACCATTATACCTGAGGTAGATCGAAGAATCACAAAATGGCAATGGGCGTTGAATCAGCGTTGGAATTGTATAACTGATCTTCATTGCCTTTGGGTTGTTTCTCTGGTGGAGACAAAGACATAACCAAAAGACATTCTTTGATGGTAAAGGTTTGAGAAATTTTACTTGCATACAATACAACATTCTTAGAAGATTCATTTGAAAGAAACTTATGTTGTAATGGCTTATTATATGGGTATCATCATGAGGAAGTTTCACTTGGAAACCTCAGGAGATTTGGTTTCAGGGAGCTTCAGGTCGTGACAAATAACTTTACCAGTAAAAACCAATTGGGAAAAAGGAGGCTATGAAAATGTATACAGAGAAATGATTGGAGACAGTATGTTGGTTGCGGTGAAAAGTCTTAAAGATGGAAATGCATTAGGAGATGAAATTCAGTTTCAGTCAGAAGTCGAATTGATCAATTTATCTGTACTGCATCACACAAACTGAGAAGCTTCTGGTTTATCCTTACATGACTAACGCAAGCGTCGAGTCTAGAATTGTTAGAATGAGAGAATTGATAGAATGAGAGAATTATTGAGAGTTTATTATTGGAGAATGAAAAACATGAAGAACATAGAGAGAGAGAAAGTAGATCTGAAAATGTAAGAGAAAGAAGGAGAGAATAGTTTCATTAATCTAATTGTGGATCTGGGTACAAGTATTTAAAGACAAGTGACCTCA